>NC_079396.1:28037236-28084736 GCF_029220125.1 Pseudoliparis swirei
CTCCTCCAATCAGAGTTGAGACGTCTCCTCCAATCAGAGGACTCGGATCTCTTGTAAATAATTCACTTTCATACAAAAACAATGAATTTCGTGTGGATTTTCTTTTGGAGCTGGTTTGGGTGCTTGTGTTGTCATTGCATTGTAAGCATACACACACATACACACACATACACACACACACACATACACACACACCGCAATAGAGGAATGGAACATGTTATATTATATTTATAAAAGAAAGAGGAGGAGGGACGTAGAAACATGGACGCCTCCTCATCTTCAGCAGCTCAGCCGCTCTTTATGCATCCGTAGTGATTTTAAGACCTTTATAGAATTTCTAAAACACTACACACGACAATATTTACAAGGATCATTTTCTTGATATGCACTTTTTTTTTCTTTCTCAATTTAAATAAAAAACATTTTTTGCTTATAAAAAAAAGAAAGAAAGTCAAATGAAATAAATTAAGAAGCTTTAAGGCTGCCAATCTTATCAGATGCCCAAAGAAAGGTCCCTTCATTTAAACTGGTACAGAACGATCAGAGCGGGCAGCACGAGGGACGCCTTAGTGAGCAGCAGGCCGGTCTTTGTCCAGGACCATGTATATAAATATATTTATAAATATAAATATATATTTATAAATATGTGTATATATATATATTTGTAAATATATTTATAAATATAAATATTGAAATAAATATCTATATATTTATAAATATATATATATAATTATATGTATATATATTTATACATTTATATAAATGAATATAAATATAAATAATTATATCCATTTATAAATATCTATATTCATAAATATGTGTAAATAAATATCTATATTCATAAATATCTATGAATAAATATCTATATATATCCAAACTTAACATGGTCCTGGTTCACGAGTCAGCGTGCTCTCATCACAAACTGATAAACATATTTCCTGTTTTTAAATAATAATTTAAAGGAAAGTTATTTGTGTTGTTATTGCAGTCGTGTTGCGACCGCGCCTCGCTGCCCTGTGATTGGCTCGTGAAGTCCATCGAGCCTAATACTGACTGAGCGGGTCGCATCCCTCACCTAAGCGAAAGAAAAATAATAAAATAGAAACGTAAACCATTTGGCTTTTGCTCAATATCATCTACAGCTTTTAATTTAAAGCAATAATTTAAAAAAAGAAGAAAATAAAGGTAAACCGTTTGGCTTTTGCTAAATATCATCTACAGCTTTTAATTAAAGCAACAATTATATATAGAACACGAGTCACAATAACCTGCGAGTTGTTCACAACCGGATAATTACAAATCATGTTCAGACCAGTGCTGGGAGACAAAATTAAACAAAAACACACCTCAAACATCTGGATGGAGGACCTTTCAAAACAAGAAGAAAGAAAGAAAGAAAGAAAGAAGCCATTCCACTCAAACACACGAGGAACAGGAACCCGGGCGCTCAGGGAGGTGAACGCGTGAGCAGGAAACACACGTGAGGACGCGTGGCCCGCCGGCGCCAACGGAGGGGGGGGGGGGGGGTTCAGCAAAGGTCAGCACCATTGATTATCTACGAGAATGAAGGAGGTGGACGCCGGCGACCCGTCGCTTTGGTCTGACTACGTCTCGCTCTTCCTGTGGTCGTCACACAAAATGGCCTCGCGGTCCGTTTCATCAAATGAACACACACACACACACACACACACAGAACTACAAGTTTCAGTGCATCCGCCGGCGACTACGTCGTCACGTGAACCGCGACAACAACAAAACAACCAATTATCACAGAAGATACTCCATAAAAAGATTTAAATAAATAAGACGAGGTCCAGCCCCCCCCCCCCCCAGAAGAGACATCGTAATGCATACAAGGTGATTGTGTGTGAAAATTAAAGAAGAAGAAAAAAGCATCTTCGATGACGAGGGACAGCGGTGATGCTCGTTTTCTGTAAAAGATATAAAATAAAAAGGGAGCTACGTTTACAGTATTGTGATAATTACTCAAAATCAACACCGTGTCAAACAGCCAGGTAAAAGAGAACGAGGCCGACGAGCCAATCAGGGTCCCCCCCCCCCCCCACACACACCTCTTGTCCACATCTCAGATAACAAGCAGAAGAAGACATGAAGGCAGCTACGGATTGGTTGGGCCCACGGTGGAGGCGGGGCCGGCTCAAAGACAACAACAAAGCACGAAGCTTTCTGTAAACACGAAGCTTTCTGTAAACACGGAGCGGCGGCTTGAGTTTCCACGGTGATTAAAAACGTCGAGGATCTAAAAAAATCTAAATTATATCTTGCCCCCGGCACGGGTCTGAGGTTTGGGGTGAAGAAGCCTCCTGGAGGTCAACCCGACGACCCCACGCTGACAACAGGCCATTTGCATAGCACACACACACACACACACACCGTTTGCTTAGTCAAAGGTGCGTCGATGGTGATGTTTGCATACGCCGTCACTTCCTTTTTTTCTTTTTCGCGTCTTTTTTTCTCTTTCTCCCGTCGTCCAATCAGAGGGCTCGGCAGCACCCGGGAAGCCGGGACCCGTTCTGCCGTTCTGAGATGACGTCGCAGCTTATTGCCGACGCAGCAAACACAAACGTCACAGCCTCGTTCTCATGCTCTCATGTGATGCTGTGTGTGTGTAAATGGTACGTTCACAACAATAAAACAGAGTTGGTGAAGAGGTGATGAAGGTATTACTATTCTCTAAAGTTAGGATTTCACAAACAGTATACGTGACTGAAAACACTCACTCTTTTTATCACTTTTTTCTTCTTCTTCCTCTTGCTCGTCTTCTTCACTTTTTTTTGGCAAACCTTCTGCAGAACCAGCTGCGAGAGTCCACTGGGCTAAAAAAATAATAATTGTGTGTCGACACCGTCGTGCGTGCGTGCAAAATGTTTTCACACGCTTCTACTGCATTGATGAAGAAAAGAAGAAAAAAAGTGCCAGAGCTAAAAAAAAAAGAAAGAAGAAATCAAAGCCTCGGGGAGATCAGCACATGTGAGTCAGACTGCTCTGTGTGTGTGCGTGTGAGTGAGTGTGTGTGTGTGAGTATGTGTGTGTGAGTGTGTGTGTGTGGCCTATTTAGATAAACAAACACACTACGTGTGGGACTAAGTGTTGACTGGATCAGAACTTTATGAATATGATGCTGAAGGCCAAAATGGTGCAAAAGGCATGTGGAGACGGGAGGAGGTGGGAGGAGTGATGGGCTGCAGGTGTGCAGCATTTATCCTTAATTTTCTTAGCAATTTATCCGATATACTTATATTCGAGTGTCCATTTTTTTTCCCTCCGTTGTTTTCTTCTTCTTTTGTTGTTGTTGTTGCATACAAAATTTTTAAAAAAAGAAACGAAGAAGCGAAGAATCGATCAACTAAAGAGTCCCGAGCGCCGCCGCGCCCGTTGAGATGAGGCCGACGCCCCCGGAGGACTTTGATTGACGGGTGTGTTTTGCGGTTTGGCGCCTCAGTAGTCGGCCACGGGCGCCAGCTCTCTGCTCAGGCGCACCGTGATGTTGGTGTAGAGAGGCCTCCTGGCCACCAGGGGGGAGTAGTTCAGGTTGAGGAGACCGTCCACTTTCTGTCTCTCCTTGGAGTGGCGGAGCAGACTGTACCTGCAGGAACGACAGAGACTCCATGAGACGCAGAGCGGCGTCCATGTTTTACACATCAACGTACCCTCACTGCGGAGATGACGTACGACAGACAGTTACGACAGAAAGTTACGACAGACAGTTACGACAGAAAGTTACGACAGACAGTTACGACTGAAAGTTACGACAGAAAGTTACGACTGAAAGTTACGACAGACAGTTACGACAGAAAGTTACGATAGAAAAGAAAGTTACGACAGAAAGTTACGACTGAAAGTTACGACAGACAGTTACGACAGACAGTTACGACAGACAGTTACGACTGAAAGTTACGACTGAAAGTTACGACAGACAGTTACGACAGACAGTTACGACAGAAAGTTACGATAGAAAAGAAAGTTACGACAGAAAGTTACGACTGAAAGTTACGACAGACAGTTACGACAGACAGTTACGACAGACAGTTACGACAGAAAGTTACGACAGACAGTTACGACAGAAAGTTACGACTGAAATTACGACAGACAGTTACGACAGACAGTTACGACAGAAAGTTACGATAGAAAAGAAAGTTACGACAGAAAGTTACGACAGACAGTTACGACAGAAAGTTACTCTTTCACTTTTGTCCCGTTCCGCTCGTTACATGGATACAGATTCAAAATCTCCATCTTCACAGGAAACTCAGTTCAGGCAACAAAACCATTCAGTTAGGTTTAGGAAAAGATCGTGGAATACTACGGTTTAGGAAAAGATCGTGGAATAGTAAGGTTTAGGAAAAGATCGTGGAATACTAAGGTTTAGGAAAAGATCGTGGAATACTACGGTTTAGGAAAAGATCGTGGAATAGTAAGGTTTAGGAAAAGATCGTGAAATAGTATTTTTTTTTTAAGTTCGTGAAATATTTAGGTTTAGGAAAATATCGTGTAATAGAATTTTTTTTAAAGATTGTGAAATATTTTGTTAGGTTAAGAAAAATAAATAAAAAAATATCGTAGAATATTAAGGTTTAGGAAAATATTGGGGAATATTTAGTTTTCGGAAAAGATCGGGAAATATTTATTTAGGATTAGGAAACGATCGTGGAATAGTAAATTAGGTTTTGGAAAATATTGTGAAACAGTAAGGTTTAGGAATAGATCGTGGAATAGCACGTTTCAGAAAAAGAACACAAAATACTTTGTAAGGTTTAGGAAAAAATCGTGAAACATTTAGTTAAGTTCAGAAAAGATTGTGAAATAGTAAGGTTTAGGAAAAGATCGTGAAATATTTAGTTAGGGTTCGAAAAGATCGTGAAATAGTAAGGTTTAGGAAAAGTTTGTGAAATACTTAAGTTTAGAAAGATTATCGTGAAATACTGTTCTGAAGTATAAGCAAGTTACGTGACAAAATATCAACGTTGACGTCTCCAGGCTGAAAGATCGCCGTTTGTTGGACCCGCCCACATTCACCCGATTACGATATAAATGGATAACTTCCGAAATAATTGCGGTGCAGTGCGTGCGTTGCTTTTGGATACGATGATACATCTTGAGATAACACGTAGCGGAGGAGGCTCCGTCTGCGTCACCAGACGGTTAAACTCTCCGACGCCGTCGCGTCGTCTGCAGTTGCGTATTCCTTCCACCGGCAGATCGTACCGCAGCGTCGTTAGCATGAACACACGAGATTAATCACGTCCGCTTTTTAAAAAAAAATCACAGATTCACAAAACGGCACACTTATTTAGGAGGAATTTATTTGTAGTACTACTAACTAATACGTGAAATAAACAACGACGAGCGAAAAAAGCGCCCGATTGGAATTCAGCCCGAAGCAAAACAAGCAAATCACATGCAAAGTCTTTAAAAAGAGGAGAAACTCTCAAAGTCAGCCTCCGGCTTCCCATGTGACCGGCTCCACACCACGAGAGCCCTAAGCCGCACTCCAGTGATTAGCTTCCACCAGCCTGTGTGTGTGTGTGTGTGTGTGTGTGCAGAGACACTAACCTTCCCAGGAACTGGACCTCCCCGCGATGGTGGCGTGAAATCGACATGTAGCGCCCCTGCTCGCCGTGCGGCCGGCTCACGTTGTAGTTGGCGTACCGCACCCTGCAAAGGCAGCGGCGACTCGTCGCTGTCATGTCGTCAACAGCGTGGGCGACTTCAGGAGACGCACCGCACCGTGTGTGTGTGTGTGTGTGCCCTCGCTCACCTGTTCCAGAGGTCATCGTCCTCTCCTCCCCAGCCCCAGAATGCATTAGGAAATCCATTAATCTTCTGGAACTGCTTCACCGTCATGCCGCTGACGCCGCCGAAGAACTCGTTGTACGGCAGCCTGGGAGAGACAAGCGGACGCATCAGAACCGGCGTGGTCGAAAGCGAGGGAAGACGTCCGCCGCCCACGGGCCCCACGGAGGCCCGATTACCGACTCACATGTAGGAGTACTTGTCGAGTTTGACCGCAAAGTGCCGCGGCATGTCGGCGCAGCCGTAGTAGTTGCGGTCGTTCTCCATGAGGTGGTCCACGTCGTGGAAGACCAGGCAGTCCCAGTCCAGGTCCTTCATGGCCTCCTTGTAGCCCACGTTGAACAGCATGGCGCGGTTGAATGGCTGCGTGCCCCCCTTTGAAGATATAGATATAGATTTTTAAAACACTGTTTTTGGAGGTTGCTCACTTCCTGTCTGGACGCCACTCGGCCGAGTCGGAGGGGACGGGCGCGCGTCGTACCTGCTCAATGATGTAGAAGGCGAACTGGAGCCTCTGCCTCTGCAGCACCGGCACCAGGTGCCTCAGGAGGATCGGCAGGTGCTCGTGTCGGTTCCTGAACGGGACGAGGATCGCCACCTACAGGACAGAAAACACATTACAACGCATCCAGAGGAAGAAGGGTTTAGTTTTAATGGGTAGCGTTACTGTTCGCACAAGAGAGAGAGAGAGAGGGAGAGAGAGAGAGAGAGTGTGAGAGAGAGAGAGAGAGAGAGAGAGTGCGTTATGTGTTAGTGCTTTTTTGCATTAGGAGGAAATGCAGGAAGTTGTTTCGGTGGCTCTTTGTCTGTCGGGTGAATCATTATCTTCTGGGTCGAGGAAGACACGGCGGTTAACTCGTTTTTGTTTCCGCATGCCACAGGGATTAACTGAATCTTCTATTTCTTTAACTCATTTCCTGTCATCTTCATTGTGTTGTTCCTGTTTTAATGTGTGTGTAATGATTCCTTCTGGTCACATGACATCTATGACACCTGTCCATCCTGGAGACGGATCCTCCTCTGTTGCTCTCCTCAAGGGTTCTGACCTTTTCTCCCCTGAAGGGTTGTTAGGGAGTCCGATGTGAGGTCAAAGGTCAGGGATGTCTATGTGTACAGATTGTAAAGCACTCTGAGGGGAATTAGTGATTTGTGAAAATGGGCTATACAAATAAACTGAATATATATACACTTCTTTTTTCCGCATTTTAATGTCAAGCTGATGACCCCTGACCCCTTAGGTAGCAGCAGCAGCATCGAGGTGGAGAGCTGTCTGACGCGACTGCGACACACTCTGGGTTCATAGGAACAAGTTCTGGAGAACGCCGGTGAAGACACGAGCGCTGCCGGCAGAATACTTTGCCTAACAACACATGGCGCGACTTTCCTTTCACTAAACCGGGAGAGATTGCCAATTTACTTCAATAATTACTTCACGATGAAGTTCATAATCTCAGAGAGAACTTGATACCCGCTGACGGCTCGGCCTCAGGATTACATGATGGAGGATAACAACCGCCCATTCGATTGCGTGCTGGTCCTGATATTGAGAGGATGTATTATTTAATTCAGAATAAACTAATTACTAGTTCCCAGCATGCAACAGGAAGAGGAACTGCCCTTGCCCAGCTAACTGATGACTGGCTGTTACAGATTGGACAATTAGAAAATGGCCGGCTCAGCCTTGCCCGACCTGTGATGCAACAGACCGTGAGATTATAGAGATTATGATCACTAAATTTGAGCGTTATGGATTCAGCATTGTGGCAGTCTGTTGGATGGTCCGTTATCTTTCTGAGAGATCGCGGTATAACGGTACGTTAGATGTGGGGTTCCACAGGGAAGCTGCTTAGGCCCCTTACTCTTTTCCCTTTTTCACAAATTATCTCCCTTTGTCAATTAAGAATGCAAAAATGGAAATGTGCTCAGAGGACAGGACACTGGACAGCTGCGCTTCAAACAAACAGGAACTTGCAACCATTCTGGATCAGGATCTGGAGTCCGATTGGCTGAACGTGAACAGCCGGATTAGCCGATACAGCACATGTGCACTCTCGCCCGTCATGTCGTAAACTTCTCGACAGCCTTCTCATGTTTTTCAGAGCGGTAGTATTTAATCAGACACAGTTCAGGTTACTTTATTCGTACCCATAGGTATACTCGGTGACTATTTCTTCGATCAATCACCACATACATGTAACGGACATAACCACCACACGAGGATCGCTAGCTTAGGTCTCTCGCAACCGAAGAACAAAGCTCCTCAAGCGGACAGTTATCAATCACTGCTTGTAATTTAATAACTCCTCATATATGTCACACAGGTGTCAAACAATTAAACGGTGCACCTCAGGCCACTAACCACTTGACGTGTTGCGTTGCCTTTGTCGTCATGTGCTCCTTCTTGTATACATAACGGATGCGCTGCACGATACACATCCAAGTCCCCGACTGAACTACTTTCGTTAGTAATCACTAAATGATTATTGTTGTACTATTTTTAACGGTTTGTTTCATTTGACTCAACATGTGCAGTATGGAAGCACGGTGGAATTAGCAAGGTGGCTAGCCAACTAGCTCGCGTCTAAATGAGTGAACCGTTGACAAGCTAACGCTTATAGCGTACTTATGTAATACTCGGGGCCGGAGCGGCACACTGCTGTCTCCAGATAAGTGACTCGTGCACGATGGAATTCAGCCAGCATGCTTTTTGTTTTGCCTCCAGCCGTCACGCTGACACGATCACGACGTGGGCCCATTCCTCTGTGATTTTGGGACTCACCTTCCAGCGAGGTAAACAGTCTTTGGGCTTCCAGAAGCCTCCCAGGGTCCTGTTGGGCTCTCCCTCCAGCAGGGACCTCTCCACCTCCTCCAGAGACACCTCACTCATATTCACCTCCATCTTGCCCTCTGGGAGAAACAGAACGACACATGTGGCAGTTAGAACTACCCGAAGGTACACATTGACAGGTTCATATGGATGTGCATCGTCAATCAGAGCGGAAATTAAATGGGAAAAAACGGCGTCTGTCGCCTGGTGAGCGACATTTTAATATTACACAACAAATATGTGGAGGAGTGCAACAGGAGTTCACTTAACGGACGACAACCTGAAAAGCAACCGTGTGTTCCCTTTCAAATCAAAACCAGGACTCACTCATGGACAGCAGCCGCTCAGGGCAGACCTGAGAGGGGAGGTAGGTGAAGCCCTCGGGCAGGTATGTGGTGGGAGGAGCCTCGCTCTCGCTCACATTGAAGTCGTAGGCATAATCTGGAATCACAAGCATGCGGACAGAATCAACATCACGAGTCTTTTAGCCGCGTGCCTGTAAAGCCGGTCGCAATATTCATCAGAGGGTATATGGACGTGACCTCTTTATCATTTGAGTTGACCTCCACATTGACCTTTGTGTGACAACATGATGCCAGAATTAGCAGCAGGGTTTCCCCAAATATTGAAGGAAGACCTTAGCGCAGACGTTGGTATTTGGTATTATAAATTATTATAAAATATTTTAAATAAATGTATAGCCAAATATATAGCCAAAATAAATGAATATATAAATATAGCTTGATGTAGGCCTATAGCCAAAACAGCTAAATAAATTATATAAATTAAAATATAATATAAATAAATATATAGCTCGATATATAGCCAAAATAGCGAAATAAATGAATATATACTATGAATTAATACATAAAACAAATGTCTGAATATCATTGAGAATTAATTGAATTGCTCATATAAATAAATATATAGTATAATAAAATAAATAAATATACAGCCAAAATAGCTAAATAAATAATATAAAATATAAATAAATGTATAGCTCGATATATAGCCCAAATAACTAAATAAATCATATTAATGAATTAATACATAAAACCAATGTCTGAATATCCTTGAGAATTAATTTAATTGCTCATTTAATGGTGTAATGGTTATCATTATTATTATATTATAATTACATCAGTCTAAAAGGACAATAAGAGAGACTTGTGTTGAGGGCCCACACTCAGAAGGACCATGTCAGTATTTAACAGGGGGTGTGGGGGGTCCACATGCGCGGTCAACATCTGGATAGTGTGTGTGTGTGTGTGTGTGTACCTGTGCCGTTGATGCTGTAAGCTCCTCTCACCACCTGCTCTAGAACCTGAGAGCCGATGTTCCTCACGTTCTCCCTGAGCTGGATCCCTCTGGCTTGGACCATGAACACATACTCGTTCACTGTGGGCAGACGACGACACGAGAGGACATGGTTAGCTTCATCAGCTTATTCCACACACACACACACACACACACACACACAGAGACAGACACACACACACACACACATGCCATATGACGGAAAAGCTGCGAGGCTTCTGGAGTTTGTAGCCAGGCCTGCAGGCTCCTCCTCCTCCTCGGAGATTTATACTTTCTATGCATATTTTCACATGTTTTTATTGAAGAGGAAAAAGGCCTCGGAAGCCTTTATATTTAGACCAGGAGTGCGTGGGGGGGGGGGGCTGACTTGGTGCAAGGCTGTTACGGGACACGGCATGCACACGATACACATGAAGGACCCCCCCCCCTCTCCTCCTCCTCGTCCCGTAAACCCATCGAGCGTGACGGGCGGAGGACCTTGAGCGACCTTGTCCTCTATGAGCGCTCACAGGAACAACGCTGTCTGTGCCTGCCAAGCCCCGCCCACCTCCTCCTCCTCCTCCTCGTAATGTGCTTTGTATCCGTTCCCGTCAACTCCGTTTTTGTTCCTGTCGCTTAGGTAAATGACGGCGGGGACGTCACCGGGGCATTGATGTTGGAACTAAACAAAAAAAGAGAAAGAAGAAGGAGGAAACGCCCACAATGCACTCTGTTCCTCCAAAAGGCCATTAACTCCACCGTGATGGCTCAGCAGTGGGAGGTGATCGTTCTGCTGGCTCCCTGATACCGTTTCTGCATTCTCACACACACACACGCAGAGAGAGACACACACACAGAGAGACACACACACACAGAGAGAGACACACAGAGAGACACACACACACAGAGAGAGAGACACACACACAGAGAGAGACACACACACACAGAGAGACACACACACACAGAGAGAGACACACACAGAGAGAGACACACACACACACACACAGAGAGAGACACACACACACAGAGAGAGACACACACACACACAGAGAGACACACACACAAAGAGAGAGACACACACACACACACAGAGAGAGACACACACACACACACACACACACACAGAGAGAGAGACACACACACACACATGGACACACACACGCCCTTGATGCTTCCGACGCTACACCGGGTCGAGAGCACGAGGTGAGCGGCGGGGTCAAGAGGTCGCAGGTAGTCGGCGTGCGGTTCTTAAGCTGTAGCACGCCCCCCCCCCCCTTACAGTGTTAAGGTTTAGCGGGAAGAAGAAGAAGAAGAAGAATCATTCAGAGGCTCCTCAGTGTCTCATGAGACGTGAGAGTTCACTCAACGAGGCCCCAGTCCTCCTCCTCCTCCTCCTCCTCCTCTCTTGTGGTTACATAAGAGCCGCCCTGACAGCGCTCAGGCGCCACGCTGCTGCACTTTCCTCTGCAGTAAAACTAAAATTACAAATATTTTCAAAAAGTACACGACTGCATCCTGAAGGCGCTGATGTCGTGAATAAAGACGCTTTATTTGTCCTATGAATGCGTTTCCCCTCTGCAGTCCTAGAGGTTTAAACTGAAAACATTTCATTATGATTTAACTCGTCTTTACTAACTTTACGGGAGAAAAACCCACAAGAAGACGATTACAGAGCAAAAGGACGCCCAGACATCTCCACGTGTGATTCATGACTTCCGCCCTCTGGGCAGCAGCCGCGGCCCTCGGCTCGGTTCCCCCGCTCAGGAACCAGGAAGAAGAACCCGCAGACGCCCTAGTGGTGACGTCACAGGGACGCAGAACACACACACACACACACACACACACACACACACACACACACACACACACACACACACACACACACACACACACACACACACACACACACACACACACACACACACTAGAACTACTCCTGCTTTATGAAACAAACAATGAGGAGGTTACCAGACCAGAGGATCAGGAAATCACAGACATGTATTCTATATATTCCAGAGGGCTCCTCCCCCAGAGGAGGAAGACGAGGGGCAGACTCTCCTCTGTTGGGGCGAGTGCTCTTCATCTCTTCATCTACTGCAACGGGGATGACGTCGGCACTCCAGTCCCTGGCCTCCTGCCACCTCCCCCCCCCTCTCCTTCCTCTCGGTCGATCCCCCACTCATTGGTCCTCTCCATCTCGAGTCTCTCGTTCTCCCCTCCTGTCACGGCGGTTCAACGCAGAGGGAACAAAAACTCAGGATTTATTTTAAAAGTCAAAGTTTTGTTTTTCTTGCAGCGGTCATGACTCATTTTCCTGGTTTTTAAACGCTATCTTTTGGGGAAATTCTCCGCGTGACATTCGTTTCCTCCTCATGACTCTCAGCAGGAGAACGCTCGCCTGTGACTCCTGTGAGTCCTGTGACTCATGTGAGTCATGTGACTCATGTGAGTCCTGTGAGTCATGTGACTCCTGTGAGTCATGTGACTCATGTGAGTTCTGTGACTCATGTGAGTCATGTGACTCCTGAGTCCTGTGACTCATGTGAGTCATGTGACTCCTGAGTCATGTGACTCATGTGAGTCATGTGACTCAGCGTGACGTAGTAGACTCAGCCATGGCCTCATTGAAGAGTGTTTCCTGTTGTCAACGCCATTTATAGCTGGAGAAGTGTCCTCTTCTTTGTATTAGTATTATTCTCTCGCTGTGTACAGTCACCATGAACCACTGTGGCCAGTGTAGCATGAACGCGTGGTGGAATTAGCAAGACAGCTAAGTAGCTAGTCTAAGTAGCCAGTTGCTAGGTAGCTATGATGCTACATTCCATTCGCTAGGTAGCTCTGATGCTATGTTCTTTTATGCTACATTCCATTCCCGAGGTAGCTTTGATGCTACGTTTCATTCGCTAGGTAGCTCTGATGCTATGTTCTTTTATGCTCCATTCCATTACTAGATAGCTTTGATGCTATGTTCTATTTGCTAGGTAGCTTTGATGCTACGTTCTATTTGCTAGGTAGCTTTGATGCTACGTTCCATTTTCTAGGTAGCTTTGATGCTACGTTCCATTTTCTAGGTAGCTTTGATGCTACGTTCTAATCGCTAGGTAGTTTTGATGCTACGTTCCATTCGCTAGGTAGCTTTGATGCTACGTTCCATTTTCTAGGTAGCTTTGATGCTACGTTCTATTTGCTAGGTAGCTTTGATGCTACGTTTCATTCGCTAGGTAGCTCTGATGCTATGTTCTTTTATGCTCCATTCCATTACTAGGTAGCTTTGATGCTAAGTTCCATTTGCTAGGTAGTTTTGATGCTACGTTCTATTTGCTAGGTAGCTTTGATGCTACGTTCCATTTTCTAGGTAGCTTTGATGCTACGTTCTATTCGCTAGGTAGCTTTGATGCTACATTCTATTTGCTAGGTAGCTTTGATGCTAAGTTCCATTTGCCAGGTAGCTTTGATGCTACGTTCCATTCGGTAGGTAGCTTTGATGCTACGTTCCATTTGCCAGGTAGCTTTGATGCTATGTTCTTTTATGCTCCATTCCATTCCCTAGGTAGCTTTGATGCTACGTTCTATTTGCTAGGTAGCTTTGATGCTACGTTCTATTTGCTAGGTAGCTTTGATGCTACGTTCTATTTGCTAGGTAGCTTTGATGCTACGCTCTATTTGCTAGGTAGCTTTGATGCTACATTCCATTCTCTAGGTAGCTTTGATGCTACATTCTATTCGATAGGTAGTTTTGATGCTACGCTCCATTTACTAGGTAGCTTTGATGCTACGTTCCATTTGTCAGGTAGCTTTGATGCTACGTTCCATTTGCCACGTAGCTTTGATGCTATGTTCCATTTGCCAGGTAGTTTTGATGCTACGTTCCATTTGCCAGGTAGCTTTGATGCTATGTTCTTTTATGCTCCATTCTATTCCTTAGTTAGCTTTGATTCTACGTTTCATTCGCTAGTTAGCTTTGATGCTATGTTCTATTTGCTAGGTAGCTTTGATGCTACGTTCTATTCGCTAGGTAGCTTTGATGCTACGTTCCCGACAGGAAAAAGAGCCCAACTCTTCATCTCTCTTAAGCAACACTTTCTCTTCTCTCTGGAAACAAACTTAGCGTAGTTCGCTAGATCCTGAAAATCAGAGTTCATATCATCTCAAATATTATGCGATATTGATTCTGGCGCCCTGGGGCGAGGCGCCGTTTCCTCGGCAGGGATTCCCGTTGCAGCCTCCGGCTGACGGCGTGATGTCGAGCAAACAAGTGTTCCCTTCAGGCGACGCTCCCTTCTTTCCCACCCGCCGGTGAGCCGAGTCATTAACCTCCAGCACACGCCGTCCTCGGTGATAACCCCCCCACACCTGGCGATACACCTTTAAATACCAGAGATAAGTGGGGAGGGGAGCGGCGCTGATAACGTGCAGATACGTTATGATGTAATGTTCTGGGCACCGAGACGGGGAACCGGGCGACCCGGAGGCCGAAGAACCTCTCAGCTCTTGGACTCGTCACTCTGCCCCTCCATCTGCTCTCCAGTGTGTGTGTGTGTGTGTGTGTGTGTGTCTCTCCCCTGAGTCACTGTGTCTGCCGAGCTGCTAACATGGCAGAGGAAACACGGGGAGTTACGTAAACGACCCGGCGCTGCCAGGACCCCTCGTCTTCTTCAGTCTGAAGAACAGATATCTGAGTGAGGGGGAACGTGAGCGATGAAGAGCAGGAGAGGAATGTGTGTGTGTGTGTGTGTGTGTGTTACGCTATCTCGTCTTCTTCTCTGTTCTACTGCTGCCCGTGGGTGGATAAGAGGGGAAATATGCAAGTGGAAATCCACGTCTAGAAAGAGGCCAAACATGGGAATGTAGAGCGAAGAGGAACAGGGAGCTTCACCTGCACCAAATAAATACCAACAAAAGATTCATATTAAAATGATTGACATTTTATTCCTTTTGTGGTATTAAAGATCACCTGCTGCAGTACAGGATTATGCATTCTCTCTCCTGACCACCAGGGGGCTCCTCTGGTTGTATAGAGGTCTATGCTTCATGTCTTAAAGCTGCATTCTCTCTCCTGACCACCAGGGGGCTCCTCTCGTTGTATAGAAGTCTCTGCTTCATGTCTTAAAGCTGCATTCTCTCTCCTGACCACCAGTCTTCTTCTATACAGCATGATGTCATCATTTATACTTTATGGGGCGGGGCTACAGGTGATTGACAGGGGGGCTTTAGGGGCGGGGCTACAGGTGATTGACAGGTCTGGGAGTTGTCCGAGTCGTCGTCGATTAAAACTTTCTATTCAGGTTAAGTTACATTTTTTGCGTCGCCTTAAAACAACTTCTGGTTGAAAAAAAAAGAGATGGCAGCTAACACCCCCCCCCCCCCCCCACACACACACACACTGTTCACAATATCAGATTGTCAAAGCATAGAGATTATTTCGAAATAATTAAACCGCACACATTGGTACGCCTCTGATCTCGTTGAAACAGGTCAAGCGAGCAAATGCAGTTCCTCCTCCCCCCCCCCCCACTGCCCAGCCGCTCCTTCCTGCCAACCAATTTCCACCTGCTTTTACATTTGGCAGCCGCCCAGAACATTCTTGTGTTATTGCGGTCACACACACACACACACACACACACACACACACACACACACACACACACACACACACACACACACACACACACACACACACACACACACACACACACACACACACACACACACACACACACACACACACACACACACACACACACACACACACACACACACACAACGTGCCAGTTACCGGCCGTCATGTGACAGTTACCTTCCCCAGGACGACGTGTCGGACTAAACATTAAAGCATTCTCCTCTCCTGCAGGTAATATTTCACGGGACCTGGATTTGTTTAGTCAGCAACTCAAACGCCATAAAGTCATGAATGGATTACAGCCTGAAGACGAGAGGTCACTCCAGGTCAACGGACAGCAACGACAGCGTGATTGGCGAGGACGATGCCTGGAGGGTGGAATATGACGACTACCAACGACGCCATGGCCCTGTTGATGCTCCGCCCCCTCCTCCTCTCTACCCCCATAAGGCGTCGCCATCTTGGGGCCCGAGTGGCTGACAGCACGGATCATCAATAGTTCATTTATGATTAAATTGTGTAAATTTTATTGTATTCAGTCAATCAAATCAAATACAATATTATTCTATATAATATACAAAACTGAAAAGATATAGGTAGAAGCAAAAAATGCTGATATATATCTATATATACATTTTAAGTATAAATTAGAAAAATAAAACAAAACCTACTGCAGTTCAAACCGGTGCTGCTACTCTAAATTGTATGAATGCAAGTCTGATTATTAACCCTCTTTATATTTGGTGAAAGATAACAAAAAAGATGTCATAAAAAATGTAAAGAATTAAAATATAAATAGACAGTTTTGACCACTACGTGTAATATCAACAACATCAAAAATCCCAAACTCAAACAGCATCTCCTCTAACGTCATCAGTTACGATGCTCTTGACGTGTCTGGTATAAATACACGTGATAGTAGCTTCAATATGGAGGATGATGACTCACGTCCGTGTGTCTGTCCTCGGCTGGTGGTCCTGCTGTTACGTAATCAGTTGGAAGGCTTCAACTTTTTATTCCACCTTTTTTGCCCCTTTTTTTCTCCTTCATATTTTCAGCTATTTAAACCATTCAAATATTTAAAAAATCAGCTTCTTCAGGAATAGAGGGGAACAACTTTTCATATTTCAATACTTTAAATACTTTGTTATTCTTAATTCATCATATCCTATGGATCTTCAAAATGCTTACAGTATCTTCATATTTTCATCAAATTCAGTTATTTAATGTTTTTAATCTTCACAGCCTTCACCTATTACTCTATATTTTCAAATATTTTTTGATAGGAGGAATGCATTTTCTAGTTTGTATTTATTTGTTTTTTTTTTGTCGTGCGACTTAAAATAAAATGATTGAAAGCACGAAAAACCTGTTTTACGGGGCGACGCTCGCCTGAGATTGACAGTGTCTACACGGCGAGACGCCGAACGCCGCGGCCCGAGTTCAGCCGGTGAGTCATCTGGGAACCGATGGCTGACGGCTCCACGGCGTGAAGCTCCGCCTCCATCCTCCTGTCACCTTCACATGTTGGAACATCTTTCACCCTCCAGGTCAGTTGGACTGCAGCTAGTTAAACCTCCAGAAAACTATTCTACTTCCAATTAGTTCCCGTGTGTAAGTGTCAGGTACGTAATGTGTGTTTGTTGATACCTAAATAGCCCTGAAATAAAATAGTGTGTCGAAGGCTGCTGTGTAAACGTGTACATGTTGGCCCCTCCCCCACCTCATGTGTGAACTATCTGTGGTTTGCTGGTTGTGTTCGGGCCCAAAACCTTTTGGAAGATTTTAGAAAGTGTATGTTATAGTTACAGTGACCTCAATATCATCCACAACAACCAACACCTATAACATAGGTTCATAACTTGTTGATATTTCAGCCGGGGGTCAAACTGACCCTAAAGAACACCGATGTGTGCTAGTGTGTTCAGGACATTGAAAACATGTCATCATGTTCATTTCATGATTACCAGCTGTCCTCTTTAAATAAGGAAAAGTCGTGAAATATGAAGCAAAAAACTTGATGTCAATTATATACTCTTGAGACTTTAAATATCGAATGAGATCAAATTGACCCCACAGGTCACCGGAGGGTTAATTAAAGAGGGTCCAGTTAACGGCAAAGCAGCCGGTAACTTTGCATGTTTATCACCCGGCGGAGGCGACGCAGCTCGCCCCCCCCCCCCCGGCTGGTAATGAAGCTTCCTACACAGGTTAATTTTTTTTTCTGTTTGTATGATGGCATAACGTTAATCTCCACGTTCACGACACGTTCTTCACACATTGACTGTGAAGAAGAGGGAACCGGAAGTCCAGAGTGCTGACTCGGGTTGAGGTCGCGTAATGGCGCCGCTTTATTGCCGCGTGTGTGTGTGTGTGTGTGTGGCTGCTGACCCTCGCACATCTTCAGTGAGAACGCACAAATACACACGTTACACACCCCGTTGAGTTCCATCACGCGTCAGGAGGAGTCTCGGTCGGCGTCGGAAAAAGAACGAGTCCTCGTCTATTTCACGCATTCATATTTCCTCAGCGGGCGACGCCCATATTGCTCTTTGATTCTGATACAAAAAAGAAAAGAAAAAAGGGGGAGAGGAGTGGAAGAAACCCGAGGAGGCGCTCCCTGTCCGCACGTTGTCCCGTGTACATCGGGAACATCGCGGTCATAAAACACGACATCGTAGAATGAACCCGTGTGCAAATAAACTGACAGGCGAGTGTTGGTTCAGGAGGGGTGTGTGTGTGTGTGTGGGTGTGTGTGTGTGTGTGTCGGTGTAATCTTCTTTTCCTGGCATCGGCAGGGAAAGCATTAACATTTGAGTGATCCATTTAGCGGGAGAATGTGTTATTATAGATACCGCCCCCAGGTAATGCAAATACCTGGCTGTCACGAAGGGGATTTATTAATCAGTACACCTTTAAGGATTGTGGGAGGGGCCAAGAACAGGGTTCGTACACCAATGGGTTTCCACGACTTTGAACCAAATTTCCATGACCAAACATTGCGTGAAATCTCGGTGAATACACGAGTATACGCCTTGAATAGTTTAATTAAAAGAATAAATATGCATATAAATGTAAATATGTTTAATAAATGAACATTTACAGAACTTTTGGGATTATATTTTTTTCTCCCAAAGACTTTTCCACGCCTGGAAATAACCTTTTTTTTTAATTCCAAGACTTCTCCAGGTTTTCCATGACCGTACGAACCCTGAAACTTGCTTTTCATTAAACAAATTTTTTTTTTTTTTAAATAAATAAAAGACCCCGGTCCCCAGAATCCAGCAGCAGAACTTTGGCATCCCGGCTGCAGCTCGTCACAATTTACAGTTCAACCAACCGCAGGAAAAAAAAATACCACGTGTCCAAAGTAACCATGGCGACGGGCTCGACAACAAAGGGAGAGGCCCTGGACCGGGTCAACAAAGGCTGGGATTCTCCTCGGGACGATCGGGTTACATAAACGATGAGCGCCGCACACAAGACCTTCAGTCTGCACACTCGCCAAACTCTCCATCTAAACATTGGCGTGGTGCCCCCCCACCGCTTCACCATCTGTCCGTGGTCATATATCCAGACTGCAGGGACAAGGGTCACCTTACAGGCGACAGAATAGAGACGGCAGCACTAAGGTTACCGGCCAGAGCCCCTCCTCATCTCCCCGGCCGCACACCATCCTCGATTGCTTTCCTCGATTCCTTTCCTCGCAGGGGACGAGAGGAAATCGGGACGTATACACTTTGGAGGCGGAGCCCTGGGATCCGACGAGGAGGAGGAGGTGGGAAATTCCAGAAACGCGGCGGCGCGCTCGCAGCATACGGGAACTCGAGGGTTCAAAATCTAAAAATCTGACAATTGAGGAAGACGAGTGAAATCTGCCCGACGATCAGACGCTCGCAGGAAGTCATCACCGACGCAATCAGTGGCGAACAAATACGGCGATGATGCAATACGTGAAAAGCAAATGTCCCCTCGGCTCCGAAGGTCTCCTCCATGGTGGCAGCACTTCAGATAATATCTTAAATTAAATGAATACAACTGGACTGCCTCGTGGAGGAAGACATTCAGGGAGGGAGGCCATCATCATCATCATCATCAGAGACCTGGAGCTGAATGCTCATATGATCCTCCGTGCCCACGACGCCTCGGAGCGGCTGCGTCTTCAGGAAGGGAGGAAGGCCCGACATCCATCGGCCGGACAGCTGGGAGAGCGCTGGTCCGGTGAAGGTGGTCGAATGCAACGCTCCATTCACTGTCAACGCCCGCAACCCGCGTCTCGTTACCTTCGCATTGAAAAGGAGGAAGGTTACGATTTGATCGCCGTGTATTTATTTTTTTATTTGTATGCGTGTTAGTCGCATAACTCAAAAAGCATTAAACCGAATCGCATGACATTTGGTGGGATGATTGGTTATTATCCGGGGACCATTTGATTATATTTTTGGGATCGATCGGGTCAAAGGTCAAGGTCATGAAAAGGTACCAAAAAAGTGTCTGCTGCGAAGGTATGCGCTCTACCGAGTGCCGTTCTAGAGGTTTTTAATGTCGTCGTTTTGCGCTTTCTTTTTTTTAAGTATCTGTTCAGGCCCGGTATCGTTTGGACTTTTCCAGGTTTTCCATGACCGTAGGAACCCTGCCAAGCAAATTCTGTTTGGAGTGTGTGTGTGTGTGTGTGGGGGGGTAATCCAGTGTTCATACACATGTTGACCAATGGGTTAACAGGACTTTTCCATTTTGTAAAACCTCGGTGCGTACAAGAAAAAAGGTGAGAACATTTTGTATTTAAGCTAAAAACGGGAATTCCAAAGTTTACAGTACAACACCTTAAATGACTCAAATGGTTGAGAGACAACAATTGAGATTAAACATTATGGATTTAAGGTGCGTTCACTTGCAGCGGGAACAAATTCACACTGCAAGTATGACGGAGCGTCTGGGCTCGTCTTCTAAAAACAGAATTATTAGAAACTTAAAACCGTAAAGTGGAAACTTTCCCCAAAACTTTGGGGGATTTTTTCCCTTCCGTGACGTTCCCAGGTTTTCCATGACCGCACGAGCTCCGTGGCGTCGCCGCTCAGTGGATTACGAGGGCGGCCCCCGCCCCCCCGATGGACTCACAAGGTGCAATGAACTCAGGGCTCTATTGATGTTTAACTAAATTCCTTTTGTTTGGAGTATTTAGTCACATGGCCTTGGACCCGCGCTCGCATTTACGACACAGGAATGTGGCCGACGACCACGGGTCAGGAGGGGGGGGGGGGGGGGGTAATGGGAGGTGGTCTGTTCTGGTTCGTGGTAATGTTTTTACTTTCTCCGGGGTCCAGAGGTCTTCAATTCAATTCAAGTCAGTTTATTTGTATAGCCCAATTTCACAAATTACAAATTTGTCTCGGAGTGCTTTACAATCTGTACACATAGACATCCCTGCCCCAAAACCTCACATCGGACCAGGAAAAACTCCCAAATAACCCTTCAGGGGGAAAAAAAGGGAAGAAACCTGCAGGAGAGAACAGAGGAGGATCCCTCTCCAGGATGGACAGATCAATAGATGTCATGTGTCCAGAAGGACAGATTTAGAGTTAAAATACATTCAATGAATATGACAGAGTGTATGAATAGTTCATAGTAGGCATATTCCACGATGGAGACCTCCACGATCCATCAGGCAGATGGCGGTGGGGAGGAGGAGTGGGCGGAGTCTCAACAGTGGGCGGAGTCTCAACAGGACAGTGGCGTAGTCAGGAGCAGGAATTCCACGACCCAGACCTCGATGATCCATCAGCAGATAGGATCTATGCCGTCTCATAGGGTCCGATGACCCCATGAGACGTGAAGTCAAAAGGACTCCGGGGAGAAAGCAGAGTTAGTAACGTGTGATTGAGAGATGAAAATTCATCCCTAAGGAGAGAAAAGAGGAGATAGGTACTCAGTGCATCCTAAACGTCCCCCGGCAGCTATAAGCCTATAGCAGCATATCAAGGGGCTGGACCAGGTGAACCTGATTCAGCCCTGACTATAAGCTCTGTCAAAGAGGAAAGTCTTAAGTCTACTCTTAAACGAGGTGACTGTCTGCCTCCCGGACTGAAGGTGAAGCTGGTTCCATAGAAGAGGAGCTTGATAACTAAAGGCTCTGGCTCCCATTCTACTTTTTAAGACTCTAGGAACTACAAGTAGTCCCGCATTTAGTGAGCGTAGCTCTCTAGTGGGGCAATATGGTACTACAAGCTCCTTAAGATATGATGGTGCATCACCAATCAAGGCTTTGTACGTTAAGAGAAGAATTTTAAAAGTGATTCTTGATTTTACTGGGAGCCAGTGCAGAGCAGCTAGTGCAGGAGTGATGTGATCTCTTTTCTTAGTTTTAGTGAGAATACGAGCTGCAGCATTCTGGATCAACTGGAGGGACCTAAGAGACTTATTAGAGCAGCCTGATAATAAGGAGTTGCAGTAATCCAGTCTCGAAGTAATGAACGCGTGAACCAATTTGTCATCATCTTTTTGAGACAAGATGTGCCTGATTTTTGAAATATTACGTAGATGAAAGAATGCAGTCCTTGAGATTTGCTTTACGTGGGAGTTAAAGGACAAGTCCCGATCAAAGATAACGCCAAGATTCTTTACAGTGGTGTTGGATGCCAGGGCAATGCCGTCTACAGAATCCACATCACCAGATAATTGATCTCTGAGGTGCTCAGGGCCGATTAAAATTACTTCGGTTTTGTCTGAGTTTAACATCAAGAAGTTGCAGGTCATCCATGTTTTTATGTCTTTAAGACATGCTTGAATTTTACCGAGTTGGTTGCTCTCCTCTGGTTTTATCGATAAATATAGTTGATTATCATCTGCATAACAATGAAAGTTTATGGAGTGTTTCCTGATAATATTGCCCAAAGGAAGCATGTATAAGGTAAATAAAATTGGTCCAAGCACAGAACCTTGTGGAACTCCGTGATTAACGTTGGTGGTTATCGGCGTCATCGTTTACAAATACAAATTGAGATCGATCTGATAAATAGGATTTAAACCAAATTAGTGCCGTGCCTGAAATGCCAATCGACTGCTCCAGTCTCTGTAACAGGATGTCATGGTCAATGGTGTCGAATGCAGCACTAAGGTCTAACAAGACCAGGACAGAGAGGAGTCCTTTATCTGCTGCCATTAAGAGGTCATTTGTAATTTTCACCAGTGCCGTCTCGGTGCTGTGGTGTTTTCTAAATCCTGATTGAAATTTCTCAAATAAACTATTATGATGTAGAAAGTCGCACAACTGATTTGCGACCACTTTCTCAAGGATCTTGGAGAGGAAGGGAGGTTAGAGATCGGTCTGTAGTTAGCCAACACCTCTGGATCCAGAGTGGGCTTCTTCAGGAGAGGTTTAATAACAGCCACTTTGAAGGAGTGTGGTACGTGGCCTGTTAGCAGAGACACATTGATAATATCTAATAGAGAGCCGCCAATTAAAGGCAAAACGTCTTTAAGCAGCCTCGTCGGGATGGGGTCCAAGAGACAGGTAGACGTGTTCGAAGTAGAAACCGTTGAAGATAATTGGTCACGGTTGATGGGAGAAAAGCCCTCCAAATATACACCAGGGCATACAGCGGTTTCCAAGGCCATTCCACTTGAGGACAGATTGGCACTGGTTATGGGCAAGAGAATATTAATCTTGTCCCTAATAGTTACAATCTTTTCATTAAAGAAGTTCATAAAGTCATTACCACTAAGGTCTATAGCAGGGGTTCCCAAACTTTTTAGACCACGCACCCCCTTCTACATCCCGACCGGGTTCACGCATCCCCAATCCCCCACACCTTAAAAAAAAAAACGCAACAGAATGCAAGAGTTGTTGACAGGGGGTGCTAGTGAGTGTGCTCACCTGTGCGCGCATCACGGCTGGGAATTACGCGCGCCGGCATCGAGCCGAGAAGAGTTGTTGACGGGACGGGGGGCGGAGCGATGCGCGTTATGGGAGCGGCGGCGCTGGGTTTAGCCCAGAAGAGTGAAGCAGCGAAATTTGTAGACATAGAAACACTCTCAGACAGCAGCTTGCTGTTACGTGCGCCTGCTGCCAGTCTGACTCCGCTGTTTTGGGTGAATGACGTCCCGTGCGACCTGGAGGTGTTAACCACTTGTGTGCCAAATCTTTTATTTTTTTATTTTTTTATTAACATTCGGGGATAATTAAAAAACATCCGGGGCTTTAGCCCCGGGTTTTTTAGCCTAGGGACGCCACTGGTTAAGACTAGGGCTGGGCACGTTAACGCGTTAATCTTGCGTTAACGCAGCACTTAATTAACGCCGACAATTATTTTATCGCGCATTAACGCATGTTTTTTTGTTTTGTTTTTTTTAAATTATTTTTAATTTTTTTTTAAATTATTTTTTTAGACAAAAGACAATACATAGACATAACACCTAGAGGACTATAAACAATGCAGACGAAAAAACAATGGACATAACATCATAAAGTCAGAGTATTTGTGGGGGAAAAAGAATCTCAACAAATGACGGCAGGTATGAGACGCCCTCAAGACACACGTCACACGGAGAATACACGAGTTGTATGAAAAGGAGAGGACTGCAAAGCGACAGCTTCACAACGTGCACCCTGTTGCTCTCACTGGGGACGACTGGACATCGGGGGACCAGACGTCCAGTTTTCCCCGGACATGTCCTGCTTTTGAGCCCTAAAAAATGCGTCCGGCAGGGATTCCAAAACGTCCGGGATTTTGCTTCGTCGGATATTTGTTTTTCTCTGGGTTTTCATAAACTCGTATTTACCCCTGACAAGTTTTGGAAATGGTATCTCCCTTCTTACGTGAGCTCCGACGGTTTAGAGGACAGTCATTGGTCGACCGATCTCAGGGTTGCCAGATACACAATAATTATCCTCCAAATACAACCATTTTGAGCCTTTGGTACGATACTTCACCATCTCCAATCTGGCAACACGGAGCACCTCGCCGCCTCCACTAGTTCATTGTTGTTTGTGCGGAATGCTATACACTACAACCAGCGCCGCCGCTCCCATGATGCACTACGCGCTGTGCGTAGGGCACAAAGTCCTGAGGGGGCTCCACAAAATAGGCAACTAAAAAATCCTCATAGTTATAATAATTATAATGCCGATATTATTTCAGTCTAGAAATATTAGGCACCTTTTAGGCATGTATATCACAAAACAGGCAGAACAAGAGAAATGTTTAATCTCAGCCCCCCCCCCCCCCCCCCAGACGAAGTGTCCTCTTTTTCACAAACTCAAATCTGGTCACCCTACTGGACATCACTCTGTAACCACAATGACCTCGGAGTGACTGTGCATTATATTGATGAGAAGTGGGCGCTGCATTCACATGCCCTGACTGATGAAAACAGAGGAGACACATGATGCAGAAACGTGCGCGGGACACTTTACTGAAGTTGCACAGCAGTGGAATGTGACAAATAAAGTCACCACACTGAGCAGATAGAGCACCAGAGATGATCGCTGCTGCGAGACGACTGCCTTTGATCATGTCCCTGCTTCAGTCTCCAGCGTTCTGTCACAGTGTCTCTGCATAACAGTGCATTTGACAATGTCCTGACAGATTTTATGGCACTTTAGTTCATATGGCAGAACATTTAAAATAAGTGTCAAGTTCTAGGAATTGACAAACTGCACTGAAAGTGTTTTCTGGTGTCTCACTCTAACAGGGACAACACATGTTATGGCACTTTCATTCATATGGCAGAACATTTCAAATAGAAGTGCGCTATACACTACTTTTGAATGAATTATTGGATTTTGCGTATACAAATGCGATTAATCGCGATTAATCAGGGAAATCATGCGATTAATCGCGATTAAAAAATTTAATCGTTGCCCAGCCCTAGTTAAGACCGAAATGACACTTGACAGCCCTGAGAATGTTTAATATTAATTATTACACCATTAGACCACCATTAAATGTTTCCTCTCGCGCACCCCCTAGAGGCAGCTCGCGCACCCCCAGGGGTGCGCGCACCACACCTTGGGAATCCCTGGTCTATAGGAATGCTCGGCTCCACAGAGCTGTGACTTTCTGTCAGCCTGGCTACAGTGCTGAAGAGAAACCTGGGGTTGTTCTTATTTTTTTCTATTACTGATGAGTAATAGGCTGCTCTGGCATTACGGAGGGCCTTCTTATAAGTTGTAAGACTATCTCGCCAAACTAAGCGGGATTCTTCGAGATTAGTTGAACGCCATATGCGTTCAAGCTTTCGTGATGTTTGCTTCAGTTTGCGGGTCTGAGGGTTATACCAGGGAGCAAACCTCCTCTTCCTCACTGTCTTCTTCTTCAGAGGGGCTATCGAGTCCAGAGTCATTCTCAGAGAGCCTGTGGCACTGTCAACAAGATGATCAATCTGGGACGGACTAAAGTTAGACCAGGAGTCCTCTGTTATATTGAGACGTGGTATTGAATCAAATACAGAAGGAATCGCTTCTTTAAATTTAGCTACAGCACTGTCAGTTAGACATCTGGTGTAGAAACTTTTGACTAACGGAGTACACTCCGGTAGTATAAATTCAAAAGTTATGAGGTTGTGGTCTGACAGAAGAGGATTCTGTGGGAAGACGTTCAAATGCTCAATGTCAACGCCATAATTCAATTCAATTCAGTTTATTTGTATAGCCCAATTTCACAAATTACAAATTTGTCTCGGAGTGCTTTACAATCTGTACACATAGACATCCCTGCCCCAAAACCTCACATCGGACCAGGAAAAACTCCCAAATAACCCTTCAGGGGGAAAAAAAGGGAAGAAACCTGGAGGAGAGCAACAGAGGAGGATCCCTCTCCTAGGATGGACAGATGCAATAGATGTAATGTGTACAGAAGGACAGATTTAGAGTTAAAATACATTCAATGAATATGACAGAGTGTATGAATAGTTCATAGTAGGCATATTCCACGATGGAGACCTCCACGATCCATCAGGCAGATGGCGGTGGGGAGGAGGAGTGGGCGGAGTCTCAACAGGACAGTGGCGTAGTCATGAGCAGGAATTCCACGACCCAGACGATCCATCAGGCAGATAGATCTATGCCGTCTCATAGGGTCCGATGACCCCATGAGACGTAAAGTCAAAAGGACTTCCGGGAGAAAGCAGAGTTAGTAACGTGTGATTGAGAGATGAAAATTCATCCTTAAGGAGAGAAAAAGAGGAGATAGGTACTCAGTGCATCCTAAAACGTCCCCCGGCAGCTATAAGCCTATAGCAGCATATCAAGGGGCTGGACCAGGGCAAACCTGATTCAGCCCTAACTATAAGCTCTGTCAAAGAGGAAGGTCTTAAGTCTACTCTTAAACGAGGTGACTGTGTCTGCCTCCCGGACTGAAATTGGAAGCTGGTTCCATAAAAGAGGAGCTTGATAACTAAAGGCTCTGGCTCCCATTCTACTTTTTAAGACTCTAGGAACTACAAGTAGTCCCGCATTTAGTGAGCGTAGCTCTCTAGTGGGGCAATATGGTATGACAAGCTCCTTAAGATATGATGGAGCATCACCAATCAAGGCTTTGTAGGTTAAGAGAAGAATTTTAAAAGTGATTCTTGATTTTACTGGGAGCCAGTGCAGAGCAGCTAGTGCAGGAGTGATGTGATCTCTTTTCTTAGTTTTAGTGAGAACACGAGCTGCAGCATTCTGGATCAACTGGAGGGACCTAAGAGATTTATTAGAGCAGCCTGCTAATAAGGAGTTGCAGTAATCCAGTCTCGAAGTAACGAACGTGAACCAATTTTTCTGCATCTTTTTGAGACAAGATGTGCCTGATTTTTGAAATATTACGTAGATGAAAGAATGCAGTCCTTGAGATTTGCTTTACGTGGGAGTTAAAGGACAAGTCCCGATCAAAGATAACGCCAAGATTCTTTACAGTGGTGTTGGATGCCAGGGCAATGCCGTCTACAGAATCCACATCACCAGATAATTGATCTCTGAGGTGCTCAGGGCCGATTAAAATTGTAAGAACAAGATCAAGCGTGTGGCCAAAGCTGTGAGTGGGTTTCTGTACTCTCTGACAGAAGCCAATCGAGTCCAACAAGGAGATGAATGCAGCACTAAGGCAATCATTATCAACATCCACATGGATATTAAAATCTCCAACAATAATAACTTTATCGGTTTTAAGAACCAAACTTGATATAAATTCTGAGAATTCAGATATAAACTCTGAATATGGACCTGGTGGCCGGTACAGAATCACAAATAGAATTGGCTGTAGTGTTTTCCAGGTTGGATGTGAAAGACTAAGAACAAGGCTTTCAAATGAGGTGTAGTGTAATTTTGGTTTAGGATTAATTAATAGGCTCGATTCAAAGATGGCTGCTACTCCACCTCCTCGACCGGTGCCTCGAGGAATGTGAGTATTAATATGACTTGGAGGAGTCGATTCATTCAGGCAGACATATTATTCATGGCTCAGCCAGGTTTCAGTTAGACAACATAAATCAATGTGATTATCTGATATTAAATCATTTAGTAACACAGCTTTAGATGACAGAGATCGAATATTTAGGAGACCACATTTAATAGACCTGTTTTGTTGCACTGCTGAAATAATGGTGTTAACTTGTATAAGGTTATTGTGTACGACTCCTCTTCTCCTTACTTTTGATTTATTTAATTGAAGTGGCCGTGGGACAGACAGTCTCTACTCTAAAGTCAAGGGTGGGTAACTGCTCGAATGGAAGAGCAGAGAAGGGTGTTAAACTACAACTCTGCTCCCGGTTCCTGATCTGAACCCTGGGTTGTCATGGATTAAGTCCGGTGATCAACTTGGTCATATTCGCAGAAATGAGACGCGCTCCGTCCAACGTGGGATGGATGCCGTCTCTCCTCATCAGATCAGGCTTTCCCCAGAAAGTCTTCCAGTTGTCTACGTAGCCCACATTATTCGCTGGGCACCACCTCGACAGCCAGCGGTTGAAAGACGACATTCGGCTTCAGAGTGACTGCATCCTGAGGGGACCAGAGGATGCCATGTTTCTGTGGTTGCCGTGACGATAAGTCGGTCCTGGATGGGAGGGGGTGCTATGGCAACTGCAGTGAAAAGGTCAAGCGGGCAGAGAACCTCTGGCGCTGTCCAGGCCGGAGGAATTTCATGAGATTGAAACTGCTAATATTTAATTTGACACTTTGAACACAGTTACAGAAGCGAGTCCACGGCCTGGTCTCCAGTCACTTTATTTATATTGTTAATGTAATGTTTAAGTTCTTGCACTATGTTGACTGTTTTACATTTGATTTATTCTTAAATCTCTTTTTTTAAATTAGAAATGTCTCATCTTCATGTTTTCATTCATGTTTCTATTGTTGCTGCTGAATGAGGAGTCGCTCACTTCATTTCCTTGTCTGTTTTTCTTACAATGATAATAAACTTCCTCTCCGTGTCTCATGTAAACAGCAGGGTTCATCCTCATGACCAATGAACAGGTTCATCCACATGACCAATGAACAGGTTCATCCTCATAATCAATGAACAGGTTCATCCACATGACCAATGAACAGGTTCATCCTCATGACCAATGAACAGGTTCATCCACATGACCAATGAACAGGTTCATCCACATGACCAATGAACAGGTTCATCCTCATGACCAATGAACAGGTTCATCCACATGACCAATGAACAGGTTCATCCACATGACCAGTGAACAGGTTCATCCACATGACCAGTGAACAGGTTCATCCACATGACCAATGAACAGGTTCATCCTCATGACCAATGAACAGGTTCATCCACATGACCAATGAACAGGTTCATCCACATGACCAATGAACAGGTTCATCCACATGACCAATGAACAGGTTCATCCTCATGACCAATGAACAGGTTCATCCACATGACCAATGAACAGGTTCATCCTCATGACCAATGAACAGGTTCATCCTCATGACCAATGAACAGGTTCATCCACATGACCAATGAACAGGTTCATCCTCATGACCAATGAACAGGTTCATCCACATGACCAATGAACAGGTTCATCCACATGACCAATTAACAGGTTCATCCTTATGACCAATGAACAGGTTCATCCACATGACCAATGAACAGGTTCATCCTTATGACCAATGAACAGGTTCATCCTCATGACCAGTGAACAGGTTCATCCTCATGACCAATGAACAGGTTCATCCACATGACCAATGAACAGGTTCATCCTCATGACCAATGAACAGGTTCATCCTCATGACCAATGAACAGGTTCATCACATGACCAATGAACAGGTTCATCCTCATGACCAATGAACAGGTTCATCCTCATGACCAATGAACAGGTTCATCCTCATGACCAATGAACAGGTTCATCACATGACCAATGAACAGGTTCATCCTCATGACCAATGAACAGGTGTAACCATGAAAAAGTGAGAATATTTAGTATTTAAACTAACAATGAGAATTCCAAAGTATAGAGTTTAACCGTAAATAACAAGAGAGACAATAATTTGATTAAAATAATAAACATGTAGATCTTTTCCATTGCGGTGCGTTCACTTGCAGCGTGAACAATGTGATGTGCGACTATGAAACAGCGTTATACGCCGGCTTATATTTGGAGCGTCTTTCTTTTAAAAGCATATTATTTTTTTTTAAACTCTGCGTAAATATATCGATATATCTCATTTCTATGACTCTTTTCGGTTTTCCATGACGTCCGAACCCTGACTGAGGACCCCACGGGCTGTATAGAAGCAGGACGCGGCCGCCGTGACGTCACCCCGTTGGTTTAGTTCAGAAGCCTTCATCTCAGCATGTCGGCCGGCGCCATCTTGGTTTCTTGAGGGCGGAGCCGAGTGCAACCGGACGACGAACGAGAAAACAATTTTAGGCGACGGTTAACTTTCAGACGGTGAGAACGCGGAGCGGACACAACGGCGCGGCAGAGCCGATCAAAACCGCGGTGCCGTCTGATCCACAACGCGCCGACGCCTCGATGCGCCTGAGACCGCGACGCCGCGTCCTCGATTCAAGGCTCCAACAGCAACGACCGCCAGTGTGTGGCTTCGTGACGTCGGCGTTGGGAATGACTCACGGCACGAAGAAAACAGAACATGAAACATTATTCATTCAGAGCGAGTTCACTGCCGCGTCTTCCTCCCCCTCCACCCGAAAGCTAATGGTTTACCCCGACAGACAGAACCACCGGAACAACGAGTCGGCCACACGGCGACTTCCTTCATGTCCTCACGTGTGTGTTACTCTCTCTCTCTCCTCCTCGAGCTTTTACCCAAATTAGGATTCAAATGGTTCCTGGGAAAGAAAAAGAGAGAAGGCGTCCGCTCCTGTACACCGGGAAGAGGGAGTCACCGGGCTTCTGCAGGAAGTGGCTGTTCAAACCACACACACACACACAGTGTGGGGCTGTGACAGATCGGCCACGACGGTGATAACCGGGCGCACGCCGTTGGTGTCCACGAGTGAACGAGACGGCGGTCAACATTCAATTGACCCCCTTTCTGCTAAGCCCCGCCCCCCCGTCAATCCACATGGCCGTGGAGCGGCGAGCGCCTGAAGCGTCTGAAGGAAGTCAAACTGATTTCAGAAGTAAACATCCAACAGTGTGAAGACACACAGACTGAAAATACAATGGATGGGAAATGCGGCTCTGAAAGGAGTTCAAAGGTCACAGCCGGTTCCAGCTGGAGGTCGTCTGCCGTCTCTCGGTGTCCGTATGCAAAGCGCGTCGAGCTGCAGAGCGCACGGCGGCCTCGTCTGCGTCGGGGAGACGCCGTGCAGGAAGTGTGTTCTGGCTCGCCAATTGCATCGGAGAGACGGGCGCCGACACGACGGGGGGGGGGGGGGGGGGGTAACGTGAGGTCACTCCAAAGGCGTCTGAAAAAAACTATTAATACGAGGCCTAAGTTGCCGTTTACAAAGTGGGCGTGTCCTCGCCTCCCGCTTCACATCGACGATGATTACTGTGAGGCAAGAGGACGGGCAGCTCTCGTCAGGACCTGACGCTGGCCGGCCGGCAGGCTGCACCCAGAACAACACGGTGCAGGCTACATGTAAATATTACACATGGGCCGCACACACAAGCCATCAACACACACACACACACACACAAGCCATCAACACACACACACACACACACAAGCCATCACACACACACAAGCCATCACACACACACACAAGCCATCAACACACACACACACACAAGCCATCAACACACACACACACACACACAAGCCATCAACACACACACACACACACACAAGCCATCACACACACACACACAAGCCATCACACACACACACAAGCCATCAACACACACACTCGTGTTTTAATTAAATAAACTGCCGCAATCGGGGCCCAGCACATCCCCAGCATGCATCAGTCAGCATCCATGTGCTCGGGGGGGAAAAGAGAGAGAGAGAGAGAGGGAGAGGGAGAGAGAGAGCCCTGCTCAGGTGTGCAGACCAGCAGCAGGAAAGCAGCTCTCTTTCTTCCTCACCATCCCCCCTTCATCATCCTGCCCTTTTCTATCAGTCCGTTTCTTCTTCTTCTTTACTCTGAATTGTTTTGCTGCATTCTCCCCCCCCCCCCCGTCCTATACGATGCATTCATACATCAGAGTGCGGCTGCCATCAAGACTTTATATACGTTTAAAAGATTTGAATGCCAGTATTTTGTTGTTAAACTCACACAAATGTTGAACTGAAGGACACGAGGAGAGCTAGAATGATGATGATCAAAGAGAAAAAAACAAGGCAAAAATAAAAAAGAGACACCAAAGGACCCCACATTTAAATTGTTTTAGTTTCATAAAATGTAACTGAGTGAGAGCATTGTGTGGATGAACACTGGAGCCAGAGAATAAATTCAACCCTTAAAATGATTAAACACGACTTATAAAGCCAGACGAGACGAATGATGCTGAGTTTCTTTATTTCCTCTCTCGGATCCTCTGGACGGCTGAAAGCAGCATCGTCAAATGTTTGAGTTTGTTTCTGCTTTGGGGGAAGAAGCTGAACGAGAGGAAGCGTCCGATCTCTCTGGCGGGAACCAAAAGAAAAACATTTCTCGGAGGTCGTCTCCGCGGCAACCCCTTCCTGCAGAGCCCTGCTGCAGCGAAAGAGACACAACCTGACAAGAGGTCAAAGTCCTGTAGCTTTAAAATACAACAAATACAAAAGTGACTTCTTCTTTCTTGATTTATTACCTCAGTAAACATACAGTTTATGGTCTCAATCACTCTCCTGGCCACCAGGGGGCGACTCCTGTGGTTGTATAGAAGTCTATACTTCATGTGTTAAAGCTGCATTCTCTTTCCTGACCACCAGGGGACTCCTCTGGTTGTATAGAAGTCTATGCTTCATGTGTTACGGCTGCATTATCTTAACTGACCACCAGGGGGCGACTCCTCTGGTTGTATAGAAGTATATGCTTCATGTGTTGAAGCTGCATTCTCCCTCCTGACCACCAGGGGGCGACTCCTCTGGTTGTATAGAAGTCTATGCTTCATGTGTTACGGCTGCATTATCTCCTGACCACCAGGGGGTGACTCCTCTGGTTGTATAGAAGTCTATGCTTCATGTGTTGAAGCTGCATTCTCCCTCCTGACCACCAGGGGGCGACTCCTCTGGTTGTATAGAAGTCTATGCTTCATGTGTTAAAGCTGCATTCTCTCTCCTGACCACCAGGGGGCTCCTCTGGTTGTATAGAAGTCTATATAGTGACTACTTCTCTTGATGTATTCCCTCAGTAAACATTGTAAACATGAATTTATGTCTCAGTCTCTAGTTTCAAGTCTTCTTCTATACAGCATGATGTCATCATTTATACTTTATGGTCATTTAGAGTCAGACCATAAAGCAGGGGGCGCTTTAGGGGCGGGGCTACAGGTGATTGACAGGGGGCGCTTTAAGGGCGGGGCTACAGGTGATTGACAGGGGGCGCTTTAGGGGTGGGGCTACAGGTGATTGACGGGGCGCTTTAGGGGCGGGGCTACCAAAAGGCACAACCTAAACTATAGCTTTTAGTAACAGCAGCAGAAGCTCCTGGTTCCCAATCTATAATTAATGGTCCTTGTTCTCCCCCCCCCCCCCAGGCCCAGGATGCAGCCGGTCACCGGATCAATATACCTCAAATATTTACTAAGTTAACGATTATTTTTCCCATCCCTCCATGATGTATTTAGTTTGCTTGTTTCACGGCGGTAGTAGAAGTCACGTGAGCTCGCCACTCCCGCCGCCAACGTGTCCTCCCCACGCCAACCGATCACGATTATTGATTAAGTCGTCCATACATCAGGGTTTTTCCTGGGTCAAAATGGGTCTTCGGTGCTCCCGAAAAAAATGTTTAGCGCGCTATGCGCGCACGGTCTCTGTTGCTATAGCACCGTAATTAGCAGACATCTATGTCTTTTTTTTCCCCATAAATAATGGAGGCAATGCTTGAGGAAATCATTTTGCTAAAATAGATAGGCTAATAGATTGACAATTAGAGATGCACCGATCAGGTTTTGGGGTGCCGATCACCGATCACTGAAATCAGTATCTGCCGATCCAATAATGCCGATCACGGTGTTGATTGAAGCATTCTATTTATTGTGTAGCATTATTGCCTAGGACTATGAGGAAATACATATATAAAGCACCTCAAACATGAAAGAAATTGCAGATTTCTTTCAACATTTAGGACTTTACTTTGAGAAATGTCCAAATTGATACATTAAAATGGTTTGATTGCTATTGTAGGGGATTTCAGATATGTATGGAACACATCTGCATCATTCATTTCCTGGAACTCTTGGGGAAATCCATTTACAGGACTTTGTTTAACATACAAAAGTCTGACTTATTTTTATAAACTCTTCCTTGGTACAGTAAAAATGTTAGCATAATTTAAGCTAAATCTCAGAAACGATCTCTAAAGATACAAAATCAGTTCATTGTTTATCTGTCCTTCTGTACACATGACATCTATTGTTCTGTCCATCCTGGAGAGGGATCCTCCTCTGTTCTCTCCTCAAGGTTTCTTCCCTTTTTTTCCCCCTGAAGGGTTATTTGGGAGTTTTTCCTGGTCCGATGTGAGGTCAAAGGTCAGGGATGTCTATGTGTACAGATTGTAAAGCACTCCGAGACAAATTTGTAATTTGTGAAATTGGGCTATACAAATAAACTGAATTGAATTGAAAATTTACTTTTATATGTTCGTGTATGATTTGTCGACATCTTATTTTGATAAACGGATGTTGTTTCACGTGGTTCTTTCCGCTAACTTTGCAAAACCGGATGTTGTCACATAAATCCTTCCGCTAACTTTATCAAAACCCTCGCGCGCTCCCGATCCAATGTGTTTAGCGTGAGCATCAGTCTATAGGGGCTCAGACATGTGAGAGTCGGCTGAGTTGACCCAGAGATTCAACTCGGGGGACGGGGACGCCGCTCGGTGGTGAGGATCCCCTCGTGGTCCTCTCACTCTGCGGCCCTCGCCGGGCGCATTTACTCCGTTGAGGTGCGCCGCGATTGAAACCTCTCTGATAGTCCAGGTGTATTGGTGCACGTCGGGCTGTTGAGTGACCAGCAGCTGGCCGCTCTGTCCATTCACCTCACAGTTGCGTATTGATCAGACAAGAAGACACGCTTATTAACTCGATTACTGTTGATCAAAACAGAACGAGGGTTTGGCTGTAGCCTACTTGAAACATACTATTGAGAACATATTCGCTGACATGCACGTGATGAACAGTTTTTTGTTTTTGTTTTTTTCCATCGCAGACTTTTTTTTGCCTTAGGCGCTCGGGATTTGTCATAGGCGCTCGGGAAAACGGCGTAGGCGCGTGCCCAAATGTTCTCTATGCAGGAAAAACCCTGTACATGGGGCGGAAAGCGTGAATAGATCCATAGCTACTTCGAAGAGTAAAGGCGGGGCGGGGGGGGGGAATGACCGGCTCTTTGATGGTTGAGAAAAAAATGTCCGCTCTTGTACAACTTGAACGTCACCGTCGATGTGATTTATTCGTCGTCACATTGAGACCTCCGTTGTTTACGTAGACTACCGACCTTCTGGTGTGAACCACAAGCGACGGATCACACAAGTGACTTTCTTCATTTATTCCCTCAGTAAACATGCAGTTTATGGTCTCAACCGCTCCTGACTACCAGGGGGCTCCTCTGGTTGCATAGAAGTATATCTTCATGTGTAAAGCTGCATTCTCTCTCCTGACCACCAGGGGGAGTCTCCTCTGGTTGTATAGAAGTATATATTCATGTGTAAAGCTGCATTCTCTCTCCTGACCACCAGGGGGCTCCTCTGGTTGTATAGAAGTCTATATAGTGACTCTACTTCTCTCTTGATGTATGACTTTAAACTGTGGATAGTTTAAAGTGTTAAAAACAACAATGTTCCCCGGACGAGTGAAAGCAGCGTTGTGAATCACGCCTTCTAAAATGTACAAATCAAATTGTCAAAACACAAGGAGCCAAATGTTTTCGTAATTTTGTATTTCTAAATCATAGTTAAGCCAACGCCCGTTTCCTTTTGGGGTTTTTTAATAACAGGGTTCTTACACATTTTGGATTTCCAGGACTTTTCCAGGACTTTAAACCACATGTCCATGACAAACTGAACTCTCGGTATAAACATGAACATTTTTGAACATGTTGCGTATGGAGAGCGTACGCCGGCTTATATTTTGAGCGTCTTTCTTTAAAAAACATATTAATTATTTTAAACTCGGCGTAAATGAACATGTGATTATAACACATTTACAGGACTTTTCCAAAACTTTTATGATTTGTTTTTTTCATGACTTTTCCAGGCCTGGAAATGACCATTTTAAAATTCCCTGACTTCCAGGTTTTCCATGAGCGTACGAACCCTGTAAGAAGTATTTTCATTGTGATTTTAAGCCACAGCACGTAGTGCCGTTCCCCTAAATCAGTACGTCTAGTTTCATGTTTAAATCCATGTCGGGCACGTGTTTTTTAAACACGCTTCAAAGCTGCGGCCTGTAATCTGGTATTGTGGACAGGTCTGAGATAATGCCTCGAGGAGCCCAACCGTGGCAAACGCAGAACGCCTGTTCAGCAAGCGCAACAGGATATCCAACCGGCGGCGGCGTGATCGCCGAGTGTCAGGGAAGTGGAATGACAGACTGGGATCGGCACGGCCTCAAGGCCACTGCCGGGTGAAAGTCCCAACTTGTTTTATTTATTTATTTTTTAACAATAAATGTGAGATAAGCCGCCGATACAAGCGACTGATATTTGGGAAATCGCACATCGGTGATGATGATAACGCAAAATAGAACGCAATAAACATCTGGGCTGGTAGTGGACCTATGGAAGCCCATTTCCCCCACTAAAAAAAAAATGTAAGTGATAGAAAGTCATTATTATGAGATAGAAAGTCATTATTATGAGATGGAAAGTCATTATTATGAGATAGAAAGTGTCTGTGTGTGTGTGTATTCTTTGTTATTCAGTCAATCAAATACATTATTATATTTTATATACAAAACAGAAAGACTGAAAAGGTATAGGTAGAAGGAAAAATATGCTTATATATTCCTATCCTAAATTATTAACAAACAAATCAGAAAATTAATATAAAATAAAGAAAAATATCAAAGAACATTAAAAAATAATATAAATATATATACATACATCTTCCATATAAATACGTTTCAATCATGATTCCTTTGAAAACCAAAAATGAGTTGACCATAATTGGACCCCTACAATAGGTTTTATGAGATAGAAAGACATTATTATTATTATTATTATTATGTTAGTGGTGTAAATGGTCTTCCATAGACTCCAGATGCTCAAGGAAAAGGAAACTGGGAGGTGGTTAAAAAAAAAAAAAGACACAAAAGAGGAGGTGAGACATCATTAATTTATGAATGGACACATGATGTCACACACCTGCGTGTGACTTGATGATGTCACACACCTGCGTGTGACTTGATGATGTCACACACCTGCGTGTGACTTGATGATGTCACACATGTGTGATCTCTGGGCTCAGGATGACTTCTTAAAACTAAATAGTGTCATTCAGGGCTCTATGAGTCCAGGACTCACAACTTGAGCAGTGATATAGGCTCACAACGAACACACCAAAAGCTAAATGACTATATTTTGCCAGCACATGCATCATAATCATAGCTGCTGGGCCTGCTAACAGCTCATCATAGCACCATGATTACCACGGTCAGGTACATGGATATTATGGGATAGACTTCCAGCATCCATCAGCAGTCTCATCGTTATCATCGATTGGGGGAGATCAAGGCTCTCTCACACACACACACAACCCCCCCCCCCCCCCCCCCCCCGCGATACCAGGCCGGTTTACACTTACCGATTCCGGGGGCGGAGTAGATGAAATACAACGCGGAGGTGGAGAGCGAAAACAGGAATAAGAGCCCGAGGAATGACCGTCTTCGGAACCGCAAATGTGCCGGCATCATACAGGCAGCAAATGGGAGTGTGGGGGTGGAAGGAAGACGACGTTTCCCGTTATCTTCCAAGCCGAGGTTTGGGGTTTTTTTGGGGGGGGGGGGGGGGGTCAACGGTATCCAGATGCCCGGAGGAAGGAGCCGGGGTTCCGCGGTCTGCCCTCGGGTCAACGAGCAGAGCGGTCGGTCGGTCGGTAGCCGGTGTGGCGGCGGAAGCTGATGGCGAGAAGCTGCGGAGGAGGAGGACGAGGAAGTCGGCGTGTTTCACTCCGCGACAGCTTCGAGGCTCACAGTCGGCGGACGTTCACAAATCCATTCCCGGGGGGGGGGGTTCGGGTACCGGTCGGGTTGGGTTGGTTGGTTCTAGAGGGAGACCATCACTCGGTGTCGGTGGTGGTGCTGTGGCCGCTCCTGCGCTTCGCCCGCCCGCCTGCCTGCCGCCCTATGAATGGGGCCGGCTGCCTCTCCGCAAAATGACCAACACCAGAGAAAAGTGGGCGTGGACGGCCAACAGACAGGAACGAGCACGCGCACGCGACGCGAACGACGTAGGTACCGAGGGTTCGAGGAAAACCGTCACACCTTTAGCAACCGTTGCTACGCGATGGCGGTACCGGCGGAGAGCGTTTCATGTGGAAGCTAGCTTCACGCTAGACAGCTGTTTTACGGCTAATTAAAGTGGCTATTTAACTATTGTCAGCTGATCTTTATATATATATATATATATATATAGAACGAGAGAGAGAGAAAGGGGGAGAAAGAGAGAGAGAGAGAGCAGACTGAACTAATATATATATATATATATATATATATGTATGTACATAGCTCATTATAGCTAATTACAGTCTCTATTTAACTACTGTCAGTTGGTGGTCTTCATATATATAATATATATATAAATGAATAAATAGCTAATTAGCTAATTATAGCTAATTAAAGTCGTTATTTAACTAACAGCTGATCTATATATATATATATATATATCACATATGTACATAGCTCATTATAGCTTATTACATTCTCTACTGTCAGTTGGTCTTCATATATATATATAAACATATATATATATATATAAATGAATAAATAGCCACTTTAATTAGCTATATGTATATATCAAAAGCCCTGCAAAAATAATATATGTATTATATTTATGTATATATATATATATATATCAATATTAATGTGTGTATATGTATATAACTGTGCATTAGATCTTGTAGTATAGACCTACTCATGCATGCACATCTTCATATATTATATTATTGTTCAGTTATGCACACTTTCCCCTCCCGCTGATATATAATGTGTTAATATGAGTTTAATCTTCACATATGTATATCCGTCCATCTCAATTTACACTCATCTACTGATTAATTGAAGGGTTACAAGGATGTTTCCTACATCTGCAGGTAATTTGCAGCAGGTGCAGGCCACACTGAAGCCTCAATACATACGAAACCGCAAGTTGACGGCTGACGCGACATTTCAAAGGCTCATGGGAAATGTAGTCTCCAAGCACTACTCTGACGCGTCGACTTTTTATTGAAACCACTTGAAAGTTAAATCATATCCACCGTGACAGACAACATACATATTTATTCGACTTCAGTTTCATCAAATCCTTGGTTGTTGTTTCCTTACTCTTCTCTCCCCACACGCAACGCAAAAAACTACAATTCCCGGCAGACACTGCGTCACCCGGAAGCGGAGCAGCGATGTCAACAGAAAAACACAGGGCGCCGTGGACATGAAAGTTCCAAGTGTGTTTTTGCTCCCGAAGCTTCGCTTTTGTGTGTAAATGCACCGGCTCGAGAATGAGAGGCGTTCACCGCGAAGTTGTGTTGCTTTGCTTTTTGTTGTTATTCGTGAATAAGTGCTTGCCAACGCGCGCCGAGAGCGAGAACCAGTTGGATCTGCGCGCGAGTGACGATGCCGGCGGAGGGGAGGTGGAACACCGGCAAACTGTCACGACACACGAAGGAGAAGAAGATGGACTCGGTTCGGTCGAGCAGAAGAAGGAGGGGCAGCCTGTCGGGTGAGGACAACAAACTCATGTCGACTTGAGTGCTTCTCGCTCTGGAGGAACTTAGCTCCGATGGAGCTAGCTAACTTAAACATGCTTCAACAGGATGGTTAAAACATAAAAAAGACATGTCCTTAATACCTGCCAGGTGTTTTATTCGACTATATTCAGGTGTTATAACCTTTTAAGAATAAAGTAAGTGAGCTTCAAGTGAAGCTTTTGGGACAAACAACACGTTAAAAGCTTATATTTTAGTCACCTTTTTTAATATAAAGTGTCAAATTAATACTAATCAAATGTATGTCATGCTCAAAATAGCTATGAAATACACTTGCCACTTTTATTTTATAATATATACTTGTTTTAAAGTACTGTTGTTGGGTTGTTGTTTCCAATATTTATTATTATTATTATTATTATATTGTGTCTACATTATTGCACTGTTTATTGTTTTTACTGTTCTATTTTACGCACTTGGTAAATAAACGTTTATGATTCTGACTGATCAACGCGCTTCGTTACTAGCTTACATTGGATTCACCTTTGGATTCACCTGGGCGGCTTTAGCTCAGTGGGGGGGAGAGGCGTCCTGCCAAACCCAGGGTGGTGGGTTCGATCCCACCCATCCCCATTAGTTGCAGTCAAGTGTCCTTGCAAGAGGCACTGAACCACAGTTGCTTCCTTCGCGCTTCACCGCAGCCAACTAAAAAAAAACTTAATATGGGTTAAATGCAGAGAACTAATTTCCCCTTGGGGATAAATAAAAGTGTATATTCTATTCTATTCTATTTTAATAATTTTTTATATATGTCAAATAAATTAATACTAATCCAATATATCAATGTCATGCTCAAAATAGCTTTGATATACACATGCCACTTTTATTTTATAATATATACTTGTTTTAAAGTACTGTTGTTGGGTTGTTGTTTCTAATATTTATTATTATTATTATTATATTCTGTTTATTATTGCACTATTTTTATTGTTTTTTTACTGTTTTATTTATGTCTATGTTTATTGTCATTGTTATGCACCGTTCACCCATTCCGACTGTCTCCTTGCAGCAAGGTGTCCAACCACACCGACAACGTGACCAACGAGACCCTCCACGCCACGACGCCCGCCGTCAAGCCCACGACCCCGGCCCCCCCCACTGCCAAGCCCATCCTGCCTGTGCAGACGGGGGTCAAGGCCCAGGAAGAAGAGCAGTCCAGCGGTCTGACCATATTCTTCAGCCTGCTGGTTATTGGTTGGTAGTCTCTCTCTCTCTCGCTGCGGTTCATTGCAGTATGGGTAGCGTTGACCTTAAGCGGAGGGCCAGTGTACAGCCACTCCAGTGGATCGTTGAATGAGCCGTGTGTGGGCGGTAATTCAGGATGAGGGAGGGGGATAAAGGGAAGGATGTGGCAACGCATTAAGACGGTATGCCGTCGGGTCACGAAGAGCTTCTGGAGACACAGCGCCTCCATTAAGCGCTTCAGTTCACGGCAGGTTCAGTCACATGTTTACCGCTGTACCGAATTGATAAATCATGCAGACGGTCACCAATTTGAGTCATTCCCTTTGTGGAAACATAACCATGTTACTTTAACCAAATGTTGTAATGCAGCGACGAATTTCATTGGTTGCAAACGAGCACAAAGTGCAGCAAATTATAGTAATTTGTCTTCGAAAGGAACTTTCATATTGAGTTGATTCTGGCGCCCCCTGTGGACTGAAGTGGTAGTGTCTCTGAGCACCAGGATCCCATTTTAGAAAACCTCTCCTGCAGCAGGGTCTGACAGTCCGACCTTATAGAACCAGACCACCTCTCTACTGCACCGACCTCCGACCGTCTTCCAGCGCTGCGACGACGTGTGTTAAAGACTTCATCTCGTTGGCTGCGCTGCATTTCCGCCCGTTTAATTTTCTCCGTCGTGGCCTCGGGGCGTGTCATCATAATTATGCTTATATGACCAGGAAACTGATTTTAGCACGTCGATTTACAAAAATTCACTCTTGTACTGTATGAATGTTGAGTTTTAATTGGCGGCGGGGGGCAATTTTCTCTCTTGTACAGTCTACACAACGACACTTTTAGATGCCAGTGAACGGCTTTGTCGTCATTTATCTCAAAGCAAGTGTGTGAAGTACTTTCGTAGACTAATAACGAGTGTATTCATAGAGATCCGTTTGAGACTTTCAGGGACTGGAAATAAAGTCCGAGCTGTATGTTTTCCTCGTAGACGTCGCCGTCCGCTCTGCGGGGGTTTGTGTCGAGGAAAGATCTCAACACCGGGATCGTACGGTCATGGAAAACCTGGAAAAGTCATGGAATCATCATCATTATTAGAGGAAATTATGGGGGTGTTTTCTGCAAAATATATCTGACCTGAGTTCACGCGTCACGATGTATTTGTCCTACATATTCATACTTTTTTCTTGCCCCCCCCTCCTCTCCTCTCATCCCCAGGTATCGGCATCATATTGGTGCACCTGCTCATCAAGTTCAAGCTGCATTTCCTTCCGGAGAGCGTGGCCGTCGTGTCTCTGGGTAAGTACGTGTTGCGCAACAGAGTCCAGGAATGTTCCAACGGTGGGGTGGGGGGTGGGGGGGGGATCTGGTCTAACGTGTAACAACATGACATCGGCTTAAAGTTCCCTGACATGAAGTCAATTCTTCCTGGTGTTACAGGTTTTATGAAGCATTATGTTTTTAAATGTGTAAATGAGGCGTTATCTTATTAGATAGGTGATTTATTTTCATACATTTTCAGATGGAACCGTGAGCGTTGGACGACGTCGTGGTGGAAATTCTTGATTTGTGCTGTTGACATATTAGAGTCAACGTTTCTTTACTTGGGGGACTTATATAATATGTCTTTGGGTCACTCCATAAATCAGAACATACTGTCAATAGCCATAAAATCATCACTTTTCTCCATGTTTTATTAATAAATGTATATAAATGAGTCTCTGGGTGAACTAACCCCTCTGCATAAAGCTTTATAATATATTTATGAATGAAGGTCTGAAGTTTGGAGGAGGTGTTATTGTATTACAAGGTTTATGACATGTTTTGTTTAAATATGCAAATGAGGCGTTATCTAAGGTTAATTTCTGTAGTGAAATATACACTGTAATGTGTGTCCGGTGTTTTCGTTCCATTAGTCTCGTGTTCCGGAAGTTCAATGGACCAAAAGTTAATGAAAAAGAGCTTTCTAGGAAATTGGTCACCATGGTGATGAACCTGTTCATTGGTCATGAGCAGGGGTCCCCAAACTTTTCCCTAAGAGGGCCACATAACGTTTGCCTTGCCTGCTGGAGGGCCAGCCGGGGGGGGGGGGGGGTGCTAGTGAGAATGTGCTCACCTGTGTGCGGTATTGTGTGGTTGTTGCATTGCGAACAAGCATCGCTAAACATGTTTCAAAGTGTAAATATCCGCTCAAGATGACCAGTTATTCCAGATCCCTTCGACCAAACTGTTCCCATGAAAACATAAGAAATGTGACTTAATGGATCAATATATAAATTACTTGACTTGAAACTAATATCTGGTGGCGCAGCGCACAGACTGCGCGTCTTTGAGTGCAGACTCCTTTTGCGTGAAAGAGATCGAAACCAGGTCGGGCGATCTTTTTATTTTTATTTTTCGAAAATGTATTTCTTCATCCGTGGCTGTGATGCACTGCTCACTTATACAATCGTAATCGCCGAAATGGATATGAACGGTGGCTTGAAGATCTCCAGCAATATGTTTGTGAATGTGTGACGAATCTGGTGAGCGAGACAGAGCCCCGCTGCAGATGTTAAGAGAACACAACGCAGGCGCAGGGAAACCAGTAGGTCTGAAAACCAGTAGGGGTGTAACACCGGCATATGTGTTTCATGACAGAGGAGATCTGCCGCCGTAGGTGGAAAAGTCAGAGACACGTATCAAAGAGAGAAGAAGAGAGAGAGCAGCGAGAAGCGCAGTGGGAGTGCAGCTCAGTCCAATAAAAAGTGGAAGTACTCTGCGGTCGCGACGCGTCTGGTCTGAACACACTTTTTTTTCGACGCGCGTCGAGACTGCTGCGTAAAATTCTCGACGCGTCCGGTGTGAACACACCATGACATTCAAGCTAACCTAATTTCCCAAACGCTGTGGACATCTGAACGCTGATTGGCCGAGACGCGACACGTCCCATCAAAGATGTTCTATTGCGAAGAGCACCACTCCACATTTTCTCCGCGTCTCAATCACTGCAATCTCAACGGCAGCGGGCCAGGTGAAAAAAATAATAAATCGGAACGCGTCTCTGGTATTGTTCAGGGGGCCGGTCCAAATGGGGAGGCGGGCCGTAGTTTGGGGACCACTGGTCATGAGGATGAACCTGTTCATTGGTCATGAGGATGAACCTGTTCATTGGTCATGAGGATGAACCTGTTCACTGGTCATGAGGATGAACCTGTTCATTGGTCATGAGGATGAACCTGTTCATTGGTCATGAGGATGAACCTGTTCATTGGTCATGAGGATGAACCTGTTCATTGGTCGTGTGGATGAACCTGTTCATTGGTCATGTGGATGAACCTGTTCATTGGTCATGTGATGAACCCTGTTCATTGGTCATGAGGATGAACCTGTTCATTGGTCATGAGGATGAACCTGTTCATTGGTCATGAGGATGAACCTGTTCATTGGTCATGAGGATGAACCTGTTCATTGGTCATGAGTATGAACCCTGTTCATTTGTCATGTGGATGAACCCTGTTCATTGGTCATGAGGAGGAACCTGTTCATTGGTCATGTGGATGAACCTGTTCATTGGTCATGTGGATGAACCTGTTCATTGGTCATGAGGATGAACCTGTTCATTGGTCATGAGGATGAACCTGTTCATTGGTCATGAGGATGAACCTATTCACTGGTCATGTGGATAAACCTATTCATTGGTCATGAGGATGAACCTGTTCATTGGTCATGAGGATGAACCTGTTTATTGGTCATGTGGATGAACCTGTTCATTGGTCATGAGGATGAACCTGTTCATTGGTCATGAGGATGAACCCTGTTCATTGGTCATGTGGATGAACCTGTTCATTGGTCATGAGGATGAACCCTGTTCATTGGTCATGAGGATGAACCTGTTCATTGGTCATGAGGATGAACCTGTTCATTGGTCATGAGTATGAACCCTGTTCATTGGTCATGAGGATGAACCTGTTCATTGGTCATGAGGATGAACCTATTCACTGGTCATGTGGATAAACCTATTCATTGGTCATGAGGATGAACCTGTTCATTGGTCATGAGGATGAACCTGTTCATTGGTCATGAGGATGAACCTGTTTATTGGTCATGTGGATGAACCTGTTCATTGGTCATGAGGATGAACCTGTTCATTGGTCATGAGGATGAACCTGTTCATTGGTCATGAGGATGAACCTGTTCATTGGTCATGAGGATGAACCTGTTCATTGGTCATGAGGATGAACCTGTTCATTGGTCATGTGGATGAACCTGTTCACTGGTCATGAGGATGAACCTGTTCATTGGTCATGTGGATGAACCTGTTCATTGGTCATGAGGATGAACCTGTTCATTGGTCATGGATGAACCTGTTCATTGGTCATGTGATGAACCTGTTCATTGGTCATGAGGATGAACCTGTTCATTGGTCATGTGGATGAACCTGTTCATTGGTCATGAGGATGAACCTGTTCATTGGTCATGAGTATGAACCCTGTTCATTGGTCATGTGATGAACCTGTTCATTGGTCATGTGGATGAACCTGTTCATTGGTCATGTGGATGAACCTGTTCATTGGTCATGAGGATGAACCTGTTCATTGGTCATGTGATGAACCTGTTCATTGGTCATGTGGATGAACCTGTTCATTGGTCATGAGGATGAACCTGTTCATTGGTCATGAGGATGAACCCTGTTCATTGGTCATGAGGATGAACCTGTTCATTGGTCATGAGTATGAACCCTGTTCATTGGTCATGTGGATGAACCCCTCTGACTTCCTCCTCCCTTGTCTCTCGGTCTCTCGTCTTGACCCCGCAGACCTTTCTTCTTCTTTTCCTCCCCTCCTCCGAGGCTGAGATCGTCTCTGTGTTGGAGAGATAACGCTCTTGCTTACCGAAGAGGACAGGACTCTCTCTCCTCTCCTCTTCCGTCACTCCCCCTCTCATTTTGGGCTTTTCTCCCAACACACCGTCTAAAGATATAACAACGTTGTGTTCCTGTGTTTCCTCTCCAGGGATTCTGATGGGAGGCTTCATTAAGATGATCGAGTTCCTGGAGCTGGCCAACTGGAAGGTGTAGTATGTGTTCACACCCGGCTCCACTGCTCTGTGTCCGCCCTGTCACCGGTGCGTTTGTTTAGTTCACCCTCGGGAGGAAGGAGGGGGGGAGGGGTCAGTGTATTTCTGTAGTCCAACAGGAAGTTGGCACCTTTCTCCTCCACACAATTAAAATAAAGGAAAATAACCTCAAAATAACTCTGATGTTCATCAAGTATCTCACAAATACATTATTTTATAAAGCCTAAATACAATCGGCAGAAATAAAAAAGCTAAACGTTGGTAACCTCAATATAAAATATATATATAGTGTGTGTGTGTGTATATATATTATTATTATAGATTTTTTTAAATAACCTCAAAACAAACTTGATGTCCGTCTACGGTGTGTTTTTGTTCACCCTCGGGAGGGGAGAGAGAGAGGTGGAGAGATAGATGGGGGGGAGAGGGAGAGAGATAGATGGGGAGTGAGGGGGGGAGAGGGAGAGAGAGGGGTTGAGAGAGATGGGGAAAGAGGTCGATGTATTTTTGTAGCCCTACAGGAAGTTGACACCTTTTCTCCGCCACAAAAGAAGGAAAATAACCTCAAACTTTATTTTCAGGCATCAAACTAAAATCATGGAGAGAACGTGCTGCTCACATGTGTGTGGGCTCATTCCCCACAGCACACACACACACACACACACACACACACTTCCCGGGGCTCTCAGCTTCATTCATTCAAAGCGTCCACATTCCTCCACACGTCACACGCTATAAACACGTCACGACGCGTGACACACGGAGCTGACCCGCCCGCCGCATTCCTGACGGGGAAAGAGGAACGCCGTCTACAGGGCGCGGGGCGAGTGCTTCTCCTTTATTGAAAACATAAAGCCTGCAGCCCAGAGGACTCGGCCGCCGCTCCCACTTCTTACAAATCTCCTCCCCCCCTCCCCCCTCCCCCGCGCGGTAGATTTCCATCTCCCTCCCTTTTGTATTGTTTCTCGTCCTTCATTCCTCGTGTCCCACATGTCATCTCTCCATCTCCACGCTGTGAACCTACCAGGAACAACTCTCTCTCTACCCCCCCCCCCTCTCTCTCTTCTTCTTGTCCCATGAGTCCTCCTCCCTTTTTCTGTTTTATTCAGTTTTCCTCCCAGTTCTCACAACCTTTAATTAACATTCCTCGTTCTCTGCCAGCGAGTGAGAGAAGCAGAGTGAAGGGGGGGG
>NC_079396.1:28087236-28099736 GCF_029220125.1 Pseudoliparis swirei
CGCCTACAGGTGACCGCCTACAGGTGACCCGCCTACAGGTGACCCGCCTACAGGTGACCCGCCTACGGTGACCGCCTACAGGTGACCCGCCTACGGTGACCCGCCTACAGGTGACCCGCCTACGGTGACCCGCCTACAGGTGACCCGCCTACAGGTGACCCGCCTACGGTGACCCGCCTACGGTGACCCGCCACAGGTGACCCGTCTACCGGTGACTCGCCTACAGGTGACCCGTCTACAGGTGACCGCCTACAGGTGACCCGCCTACAGGTGACCCGCCTACAGGTGACCCGCCTACGGTGACCCGCCTACAGGTGACCCGCCTACAGGTGACCCGCCTACAGGTGACCCGCCTACAGGTGACCCGCCTACAGGTGACCCGCCTACAGGTGACCGCCTACAGGTGACCCGCCTACGGTGACTGCCAGGTGACCCGCCTACAGGTGACCCGCCTACAGGTGACCCGCCTACAGGTGACCCGCCCTACAGGTGACCCGCCTACAGGTGACCCGCCTACAGGTGACCCGCCTACGGTGACCGCCTACAGGTGACCCGCCTACAGGTGACCCGCCTACAGGTGACCGCCTACAGGTGACCCGCCTACAGGTGACCCGCCTACAGGTGACTCGCCTACAGGTGACTCGCCTACAGGTGACCCGCCTACAGGTGACCCGCCTACCGGTGACCCGCCTACAGGTGACCCGCCTACAGGTGACCCGCCTACCGGTGACCCGCCTACAGGTGACCCGCCTACAGGTGACCCGCCTACAGGTGACCCGCCTACAGGTGACCCGCCTACAGGTGACCCGCCTACCGGTGACCCGCCTACAGGTGACCCGCCTACAGGTGACCCGCCTACCGGTGACCCGCCTACAGGTGACCCGCCTACAGGTGACCCGCCTACCGGTGACCCGCCTACAGGTGACCCGCCTACAGGTGACCCGCCTACAGGTGACCCGCCTACAGGTGACCCGCCTACAGGTGACCCGCCTACAGGTGACCCGCCTACCGGTGACCCGCCTACAGGTGACCCGCCTACCGGTGACCCGCCTACCGGTGACCCGCCTACAGGTGACCCGCCTACCGGTGACTCGCCTACCGGGGCCGCTGAGGGACAAAAGAGTGTGACTCTATGATCTCATTGTTTTGATGTATTGTTTATATTTTTGGATATTTTAATTATATTTATACCTTTTTTTAAAGCGCTTTGTAAATTAAATGCATTGTTATTATTATTGTTATTATTCAGTATTTTCCATCGTATTTTACCTGGAACATCTCGTTGTTGTTGTCTCTCAGGCGGATGTGATCTACAAGTTGTCCATGACTGACAGGTGAGTCTCAGTTTGAGTGTTATAAATAAGTTTCATTCACGTGACTCCATAACTTTAGGAGCTCAAGAGTTTACTGGGCTGCAGGCGATCAGATAATCCAGCTGTGTGTGCGTGTGTCTGTCTGTGTGTGTGTGTGTGTATGTGTGTTGATATGTGTGTGTCTGTCTGTGTGTGTCTGTTTGTGTATGTGTGTTGATCTGGTTGTGTGTGTCTGTTTGTGTGTGTGTGTCTGTGTGTATGTGTGTCTGTCTGTGTGTGTGTGTGTTATATGTGTGTGTGTGTGTATGTGTTGATATGTGTGTCTGTCTGTGTGTGTCTGTTTATGTGTGTGTGTGTATGTGTGTTGATGTGTGTGTGTGTGTGTCTGTGTGTGTGTGTGTATGTGTGTCTGTTTGTGTGTGTGTATGTGTGTCTGTGTGTATGTGTGTTGATATGTTTGTCTGTTTGTGTGTGTGTGTCTGTGTGTCTGTGTGTGTATGTGTGTCTGTCTGTGTCTGTTTGTGTGTGTGTGTGTGTTTGTGTGTGTGTGTCTGTGTGTATGTGTGTTGATATGTTTGTGTGTGTGTGTGTCTGTGTGTGTATGTGTGTCTGTTTGTGTGTGTGTGTCTGTCTGTGTGTGTATGTGTGTCTGTTTGTGTGTGTGTGTGTGTCTGTGTGTATGTGTGTTGATATGTGTGTGTGTGTGTCTGTCTGTGTGTGTGCTTATTTGTGTGTGTGTGTGTATGTGTGTGTGTCTGTCTGTCTGTGTGTGTGTGTGTATGTTCGTGTGTGACTTCATGACATTCAGAGAGGAATTCAGGATGTGAGCGCTGAAAGAGAGAATTGATTCGTTGTTCTTGAAGTCCCAAAGCAGATCTTTAATTTATTTTTTGGGGTGATTTCTTGTTTCCGGTCCTTTCCGTCTTGAGACTCGTTCACACACATCTGTTTCTTTTTTATGAATCTTTCAACAAAGCGTTCTTCTATCGCTGCTCCTCGACAGTAATTCACAAAAAGAAAATCCTACATTTTGCACACTTGATGTGTGAAGATTAATAAATAAATACAAAATGAATTAATGTTTAAGTTGAAGGAACACAATGCACGTACAGACTAGTGGATTGTTCATTTCTTCTTTAAAAAAAGACAAATATTTCTAAAATCTGTTCTTTTTATATTATTAATTTTAGAATCGTTTACTTAATAGTTTTGGGACATTTATATATATATATGTATATATAAATATAAATATATATATAAATATCTATTTATATTGATGTATTTATTTATATATAGATATATCTATTTATATAAATATATTATATAAATATATATATATACAGGACTGTCTCAGAAAATTAGAATATTGTGATAAAGTTCTTTATTTTCTGTAATGCAATTAAAAAAACAAAAATGTCATGCATTCTGGATTCATTACAAATCAACTGAAATATTGCAAGCCTTTTATTCTTTTAATATTGCTGATTATGGCTTACAGCTTAAGAAAACTCTAAAATCCTATCTCATAAAATTTTAATGTTTCCTCAGACCAAGTAAAAAAAAAGATTTATAACAGCTGAGTGTTTGTCAAGGCTCAGGAAACCCTTGCAGGTGTTTCGAGTTAATTAGACAATTCAAGTGATTTGTTTAATACCCTACTAGTATACTTTTTCATGATATTCTAATATTTAGAGATAGGATATTTGAGTTTTCTTAAGCTGTAAGCCATAATCAGCAATATTAAAAGAATAAAAGGCTTGCAATATTTCAGTTGATTTGTAATGAATCCAGAATGCATGACATTTTTGTTTTTTTAATTGCATTACAGAAAATAAAGAACTTCATCACAATATTCTAATTTTCTGAGACAGTCCTGTATATTACCCTGAAACAGGAAAAAATATGTTTTACAGTTACAAAATACATTATATATATATATTTTCTTTAAAATAAATATATATATAAAAAGAACTAACCTTTCAAAATATTTGTGTTTAATTAATTTCTTTTTTTAGTGATATCTATTTCGTGGCGCTTTCCTCGACTTGTTTACCGAGTTGTTGCAGACACAAACTGCCGTAAAGCCCCCTGAATGCACCGCGGGGCTTAGATGAGGACATCTGGACGTGCTGAGATGTGCACAAAGCCAGAAAATCTCCCAAAATATTGCTCAACAATAACAACGTGTGGGATTGGGCCACCTGAGCGAGCTCGTGACTCACTTCCTGTCTGCCTCCCTCTGACCTCTGTGCACACATTAACTAGCGTTGATTTAGACCCCTCGCTCTCCTCTCCCGCAGCTTCGCCTTCGGCTCCCTGATCTCGGCCGTGGACCCCGTGGCCACCATCGCCATCTTCAACGCCCTCAACGTGGACCCGGTGCTCAACATGCTGGTGTTCGGCGAGAGCATCCTCAACGACGCCGTCTCCATCGTGCTCACCAAGTAAGACACCCGGACCCCTCCCTCACAACCAGTGGCGGTGCGTCCATAGGGGGCGCTAGGGCGCCGCCCCTCTTAAAATTTTGAGATGGAAAAAAAAAAAAAGAAGAAAATAAAAATACATCCTGTCAAAAACATTATATGCCAAATCATTTAAATAGTAAATATACCATGTTGACGCACTAAATGTGTGTGGGAGACCGTCAGCCTGTCAACAACCACTTAAGTTAATGTGAAAAAATATAATATATCGCCACTCATCCTCACGGAGAGAAGCCCCGCCCCCTTTACGGGGCTCCGGCCCAACGTGTGTGTGCGGCAGCGAGCAAACATTTCAGTCGTTTCGGCAAGGACGGCTTCTCATTGGAGGATGAAACGTGAATCTTGTGCCACAAAAATGTGCGCTCATTGGCCAATGACATCGTTTTATTATTTCACGTGACTGGACTATTCGGCAGATCAGAGACGTATCGTTCCCTCAGCCAGAGAGCTCCACGGAGCTACGGGAGCAGGTAGCTAACGGAGCTGTTAGCTGGAGCTCAGTGAGTAATGCTGTTTAGTTTCCCCTGTCTGTTGTTCCAAAGGGACTGAAACTCTCTGGACTACAACGGGGGGAGGGGCCTAAAGAGCTGCAGACAAGTGTAAAGCACGAATCTTGCCGCAGTTATCTAGCTAAGAGCATGGAGCTAACGAGCTAACAGCATGAAGCTAACTCGCTAACAGCATGAAGCTAACCCTGTTTGCAGAGCAGAGCAGCAGAAGGAGACCGAACTGGCATCGAAACACAACGAAACAGACACATTCCCTCCAGAATAATGGAGGCTGGTTACAGACATGAAGGTTTCTTCCTTTTTTTCCCCCTGAAGGGTTATTTGGGAGTTTTTCCTGGTCCGATGTGAGGTTTTGGGGCAGGGATGTCTATGTGTACAGATTGTAAAGCACTCCGAGACAAATTTGTAATTTGTGAAATTGGGCTATACAAATAAACTGAATTGAATTGAATTGAATGATTGACTTTAACCAGAGAGTTATTGAGACATTTGCCCACTTTAAAGAGAGGAGCTCCTTGTCTTTACAGTAGTGGGTCTGCTCTGTCCCCCAATGTAACATGTGATCTCTTTCTGACTCTATTCTGCTCTGAACCTCTTTCATGTGAGGGTGAAACTCTTTTATTCTGTAAACCTCTGAAACCCAACCCAATGTTCCTTAAAGCTGCTCTGAACCTCTCATGCCCAAAGTTACAGTGTGTTGATAGTTGTTATTGGACAGTGTTGAGCACGGTGTGTTTTTTAAATAAAGCTTTGTTTTTTACAATATTTCTTCTCATTGTTGAGTGATATTTAAACTGCGCCCCCCCCCCAAAAATGTCACCAGCCGCCACTGCTCACAACTCACACGCGTCTTTTTTAAATGCAGGTATAATGTCATAAACACTAATTAAATTGATTTGATCATTTCTTTTATATTGATTTTAAAACAATGCAATCTGTAAATCCAACAATCCCACACGCAGGGAGGCTCTACCGGCGTTTTAAATCTGGTTGGAAGAAAACAAGTTGTTTTTTCTGAGGCGTTCAAGGGCCGTCGGAAAGATGACAATCTGACAATAATGACTGTTTACACAGCTTCTGCAGCTTCTGAGAGAAAACATGCGTTTCTCTCCTGGGTGTTGGCCTCGTGGATACACACACACACACACACACAGTGACACATTTCTCCTTTACCATTGTTCATGTGTGGCATCTCCCAACCGTTGAACTGCCACCTGCATTCTTTGTGGCACAGGAAGTGCCTCGGGGCCGAGAACCTGTGACCTCCTTCCTTACTTTAAAAAAAAAACAATAAATATATATATATATATATATGTATGCAGATTTTTATAAATATATATATATATATATCTGACCCTTTAACAGAGGAGCAATATTTGTATTTATTTAGTCCAGTTCACTGTCACCTGGGAGGTGAGGAGGTGACACTGAACGTGCCGTAGAGAACCCTCGTTTGTCAAGACGGCCCCCGTATCAACACACACACTGTCGGCCGCTAACACACACCTACACACACACACACATACACGCACACACACACAGACAAACATCTCGACAGACAAGTTTGACGAAAACGAGAGAGTCCCCGTGTTTGTCTGCATCAGAGCCATCCTGTCTGCTGTCTCTCTCTCTCTCTCTCTCTCTCTCTCTTGTCCCCCACACACACACAACCGTCTCTCTCTTATCCCGCCCCACACACTCATAACTGTTTCTCTCTCTCTTGTTGTTGTGGGGTCATCGTGGGGTTCTCGTGGGGTCATCGTGGGGTTCTCATGGGGTCATCGTGGGGTTCTCATGGGGTTCTCATGGGGTCATCGTGGGGTCATCGTGGGGTTCTCGTGGGGTCATCGTGGGGTTCTCGTGGGGTCATCGTGGGGTCATCGTGGGGTAAGAATTAGCCTAAATAAGTATATATATATATTCTTTTTATAACAAAGATTAAATGTTATTTCACAAGTTTAAAATTGCCCCAATTTATGTCTCAATGCTCGTGGAGTTCAGTCCGTGGGGAAAACCTGTCCCCTAAATAACCTGTAAGCTCCGCCCCTGAACAGCCGGCATCGACCCGCCGGTCCACGACTCCTGAGACACGAGGAGAGAATTCAATTCATTGCATCATTAATTGAGGAATTATTGAATTTGTGTCCCTGGTTTCCTGCTGAGCTCACGGTGCCACCTCCTGCAGACCTGTGGTGGAGTCTGTCCGCCCCCTAGGGTCAGATGGCGGTATTACATCACAGCGTGTGTCTCTAACAGGGGTGTCCAAACTTTTTGCAGCTAGGGCCAATTGTGATAAAGTAAAGATGCCCGGGGGCCAATAGTTCCTTTAGACATTTTTTAAACCACAAAAGTTACATGAAAATACACTGTTATAAAACAATTTATTTTTACTGTCACAATTACTTTTATTTTTTAAATGACAATGTAACCACATATAATATAACCAAGTCTGCCTTTCATTCAGTCAGATAACAATGAAAACGCTGTATATAGAATACCTTACATTTCTATGAGTTACATAACGTTGCAATTAACCTGTTTTGCACTGAATACCTTTTCAAGATAATATCAATAAAGTGCAACCTGTGAAAAATTAAACAATAAGATCAAATATTTGGGCATAAAGAGTTTACTGAGTGTTAGTGACACTGCATATCTTTTCAAAATAACAATAACGCGCAACCTTTGAAAAACAAAACAAGTGCAGATATGTCTGAGTCATTACATTTTTTTCTATGTGTGATAAAATGGGCTTTCCACGACACCTCTTTTTAAAACGGGGTTGCAGGCTTGATACGGCCACTCTCCATAAAGCTCAATCTTGAGCTCTTGTTTTGAAGGGCAACAGCTGGAACGCTGAGAGGTAACACCTGGCAAGTCGCCAATAATCTAGTCTGTCGCCATGCGCAGCGTAACCGGTTAACGTCGTAACGTACACATTTTTATTTTTATTTTTTACATTTCTTTATTTTAAGACAAAAGACAATACATAGACATAACACCTAGAGGACAATAAACAATGCAGACGACAAAACAATGGACATAACATCATAAAGTCAGAGTTTTTCTGAAAAAAAAGAAAGAAAAAAACAAAAACAACAAAAAACAAACAAAACAAACATAATAATAATTAGAAGGAGAAGAAGAAAGAAAGACAGATGCATGTGTACATGTGTATATGTGTGTTTGTGTGCATTTATGAATTAACTAATAAATAAGAGGAGTGGTGTCATGTTTGTAAAAATATAGTGAATGATGACCAGATGTCGTGGTGTTCTGTTGTATTGTCAATGATAGATGAGGTGAGTTGTTCCATTGAAATATATTCTGACATTAAATTTTTCCAGTGTGAGATATGTGTGTTATTCCTTGATTTCCAGTTCACGAGGATTGTTTTCTTGGCGATAGTTAGGGCCACGAAGTATTTTGCAGTTTGTTTTGCTCAGGTTTATAGATGAGATGTCTCCCAGTAAACAGAGTGATGGGGATAATGGGATGAGGCAGCCCAGGAAAACAGACAGTGACTCAGTTATTTGTTTCCAAAAGTGTTGAACTGGTGTGCAGTGCCAGGTGGCGTGAATGTAACTATCCTGAGTATTTTGCATGCAATGTGGACAGATATCTGTAGTGAAACCCATTTTAAACATTTTGTGCCCAGTGTAGTGAATTCTGTGAAGTATTTTATATTGTATTAGTTGTAAATTTGTATTTTGGTCATAAAATATATATTAGTACAGATTTTGGTCCAGAAGTCGGCATCAGGAGTGATAGCCAAGTCAAATTCCCATTTTATTATTGGTATGGTTATTATTTCAGAGTGTGATATTATGCTACATATTTTTGAGATTAATTTATTTGAGGAGGTGATATTAATTAACTGTGAGGTTGGGGGAGGTAATTCCAAATGTGTGGCCTTAATGTTGAATTTTGTTTGAAGGGATGATTTAAGTTGTAGATATTCCAGAAAGTGATTTTTCCCGATGCCGTACTTCTGAACCAAATGGGGAAATGAAACCAGGGTATTCAGAATCAGAATCAGAATCAGAAACAGGTTTATTGCCAAAGAATGAATGTTTTCACAAACAAGAATTTTTTTTTTTGGGTGAAGTGCAACATTTGGACATGACAAACAACAATCAGGAAGGAGAGAGAAGAGGAGAGGGAGGAGTGTGATTAAAGATGTGTTTCAAATGAGTGATGCCTTTAGTGGACCATGTGTGGAGATTTAAAGGCTTATTACTGCTTAGAATGTCCAGATTATTCCATATAGGGGTGAAATTTGAGGGTGCAAAAGTGACATTAGTGATTTTGTGGAATTTCCACCAGGCTGTCAGAGTTTCTGCTATTGTTACCATTTTGAAGCAAGGATGGCGTTTGATTGATTGGCTGAGAAATGGTAGGTCTGAAATCTGGATGTCCTTACATACTGTCTGTTCTATGTCTAACCATGTGTTGTCTGAGTGAGTCGGGTGGATCCATTTAAGAATGTATTGAAGTTGGTTTGCTAGTCAGTAGTGAGAAAAATTTGGAGCTTCAAGTCCTCCTTGTTTTTTTGTTTGTTGTAAAGTGGCCAGTTTTATTCTTGGTGTTTTGTTTTTCCAGTAAAATTTAGTAACGAGTGAGTCAAGAGATTTGAACCAGGAGTGGGTGGGTTGAGATGGAATCATTGTGAATAGGTAATTTATTTTAGGAAGAATTGTCATTTTAACTGTTGCTATTCTGCCCATGAGTGACAGTGGTAGTTTCATCCAGCGGAGGAGGTCGTCGGTTATTGTTTTAAGTAGTGGAGTGAAGTTGAGTGTGAACAGCTCTGACAGCCTGGAGGAAATATGTATTCCCAAATAAGTGATGACACCAGTGCAAAAGGAATAGGTGGTGTGTGGCCTGCCCCATCCCAACTGTTACTGTCTAATGGAAGGATGAATGATTTGTTCCAGTTAATTGAGTAGTTAGAGATTTTGGAGAATGTGTCTATAATTTTAATAGTTTCCTGTAACGATGAATATGGCTTTTGGAGGAAGAGCAATATATCATCGGCATAAAGACTGATTTTGTGATGGGTATTGAGTGTTTGGATTCCTTTTATGATGGTATTCTGACGAATGGCAGCAGCTAGCGGTTCAATGAAAATGATGAAAAGTGAGGGAGAGAGTGGGCATCCTTGCCTTGTCCCCCTGTGCAGTGTGAAGCTGTGAGAGGTGTGTCCATTGGTGATGACGGTGGCTGTAGGTGCAGTGTATAGAATTTTGACCCAGTTAATAAATGACTCCCCAAAACCAAATCTTTTTAATGCACTTAAGAGAAATGTCCAATTTACTTTATCGAATGCTTTTTCTGCGTCTAAGGAGGCGATGATGGTTCGGGTTTGTTGTAATGATGAGTAGTTGATTAAATTAAACAGTCTGCGTGTGTTAGTGTATGAGTGTCTACCTTTGATAAAGCCGGATTGATCTGGGTGAATTATAAATGGAGTGACTTTTTCTAATCTATGAGCTAGTGCCTTTGTGATGATTTTAATGTCTACATTGAGGAGGGAAATGGGACGGTAGCTTGATGGAAGAGTTGGATCTTTGTTTGGTTTGAGGAGAAGTGATATACAGGCTGTATTCATGCTTGCTGGGAATTGCAAATTTTGTTTTATTTCTGTTATCATCTTGTGAAAAAGTGGAGCTATGATGAACCAAAAGTGTTTATAGAACTCTGCAGGGTAGCCATCAGGTCCGGGTGCTTTGTTATTGGGCATGAGATGGAGGGCAGTACAAAGTTCATCCTGTGTTAATGGGGAGTCAAGTGTGTTATTTTGTTCTTTGTTAATCTGTGGTAAATCAATACTGTTGAGAAATGAATGGATGTCTTCTGGGTGTGGGTCCTTTTCAGATGAATAAAGTTTGGCATAAAAACTTCTGAAGATTTTATTGATTTCATCGGGTGAATTTGTTGGATTCCCTGTTGAGTCTTTGATGATTGTGATTGTAGTTTTTTCCTTATTTTGTTTAATTTGACTTGCCAAATATTTACCAGATTTATTGCTATGGTGAAAATGTTCTTGTCTAAGTCTGTGTATTAGGAATTGAGTTTTATTATTTATTATTTCATTTATTTGAAATTTATATTTTCTCAATTCGTTTTGAGTTTCCAATGTTGGGTTGCTTGCATTAATGATTTCAAGTTGGTTGATTTGTTGTTCCAATTCAGCTTCTTCTTTTTTTCTTTCTTTTTTTTGTAGACGGAAAATGAAATGATTATTCCTCTTAAAACTGCTTTCCCTGTTTCCCATAGAAGGGTCGGTGATGACTCTGGGGAATCATTTATTTCTAGGAAGGATGCCCACTCTTTTTTAATAAGACTGTCAAACTGAGGGTCTTTGAGAAGAGACGTATTGAAACGCCATCTAGTGATTGGTTTATGTATGTTAATTCTATTCCATGTAAATGTTACGGGAGCATGGTCGCTGATAATTATAGGGTGAATCTTTGAGTCTGAAATATCCGATATAATTGAATTGCTGTTAAGGAAGAAGTCAATGCGTGAGTATGAACGGTGAACCGGAGAGAAGAATGAGTATTCTCTTGCGTTGGGGTTCTGTAATCGCCAACTATCGCCAAGACCACAATCCCTCATGAACTGTTTTATTGTTTCTGTGGATTGCCAGGTACGTTTATTATTTGTAATATTAGATCGGTCTACTGATGGGTCGATAACTGTATTAAAATCACCTCCCATTATGACTGGACAGTTGCAAATGTTTGAGAGAGATGAAAAAAAATTATGAAAAAAGGATGGATCATCAGAGTTTGGGCCATAAAATTTACAGATTGTGACTGGACTATTGTTGACGGATATGTTAATAATGATAAACCGGCCTTCTGGGTCAGTGATGGTGGAGTTGTGGATAAAGGAAACTGTCTTGTTAATTAAAATACAGACTCTTTGTTTTGTGTTGTAGTGAGCTGAAAATGAATGAGTGAATTGTGTTGATTTAAATTGGTTGTGACCTGATTCTGAGAGATGTGTTTCTTGTATTAAGCATATATCTGCTTTGAGCTTAGCCAGATGATTTAAAACTTTAATTTGTTTTGCTTTAGAACCAACTCCATGGATATTCCAGGTTAAGAATTTGAGAGAAGACATGTTAATTGAAATACTATAGACTGAGTGTTAATGTTGGTGTGTGTGTGTGTGTGTGTGTGTGTGTGTGTGTGTGTGTGTGTGTGTGTGTGTGTGTGTGTGTGTGTGTGTGTGTGTGTGTGTGTGTGTGTGTGTGTGTGTGTGTGTGTGTAAATGACACAGCAGTATGAGCAGACATTGAATCAGGGAAGAACAAACATATACAAAACAAAAAAACATAGGAACATAAAGACAACAAAGTAAGTAACATATTACACATAACAGAAATACAAGGCAATGTGTGAACCAGATCGGGGTTCATACTGTCAGGTACAGTACGACATGGGTGCAATACTAAATAATAAAATAATCGAAACAGTGAAATGCAAAGAAAAGAGGGGGGCATATCGAGATTACGATGGGGAGTTTTGTGTATGTATGCGGATACGTAGGGACAGGAAAGAGAGAGAGAGAGCGAGAGAGAGAAAACGGGGTCTAGAAGAGCCAGGGGGTTACGTCCTTATCGCGGTATAATTGTCCATCTATGTATAGTCTGTCCAGTGATATTATTGCTTTCTTTCCTTCTTTCATCATGTTTTTGCGGATTGGAAATAAAACTTTGCGACGTTGCATGATTTCTTTTGGGTATTGATCGTTGAGTCCATAGTCCGTTCCTCTGAGCTGCCTGCCTTGTTGTTTGACCTGTTCTTTTTGTTTATAGTGTTCAAACTTAGCGATGATTGGCCGCGGCCGGCTGTTGTTCTGCGGTCCCAGACGGTGGACGCGGTGGAAAGTTATGTTGTTGACGGTCTCTGCGGGTAGTTTGAGCTGTATGGACATGAATTCTTTGATGGTATTTTCTGGGTTTTCTGAGGTTTGTTCGTTAATGCCGGTAAAGACTAGATTGTCACTCATACTGCGCGCTTGTAAGTCCAGGATGGTTTGTTTCATAGCTTTGTTGTCAGCGGAAACAGAGGTGAGCTGGGTGGTTATCGTATTGACAGAGTGATGGAGTGATTTGTTGTCCTTAGTAATAGCGTCGATTTGGTTCTGACTGAATTCCAGGCTGTGGCGCAGAGCCTGGAATT
>NC_079396.1:28104736-28137236 GCF_029220125.1 Pseudoliparis swirei
TATATATATATATTATGCACAAGGTGTATGGGGATTAATAAAGTATCTATCTATCTATCTCCCTCTCCGTAGATCCTGGTTCTTCTCGGCCGGGCGGTGAACATCTTCCCTCTGACGTTCCTGCTCAACTTCTTCAGGGACCACAAGATAACGCCCAAAATGACCTTCATCATGTGGTTCAGTGGTGAGAGGACACCCGGTGGACGTCACGGGGATTACAGCGGCCAGGATATTGTCATTTTAAGACATAATTAGCATTTAAATATAGCGTAATGTACCATATAAATACAAATACGATGGACTCTAGAGCTCTTAAAATGGTAATAATGTTTATTTACAATCTTTTGTAAACAAACCTGCATGTGAACACAACAGTGCGATGTTGAGGTTGTCAATAATGATCAAGGTCACGTCCAAAGTTCATACAATAATGTTGTTGCTGGGAATTTTGGTGAAGTGGAAAATGTGTTCCTATTTTTTGTATTATGAATTTAATCAATAGGAAAAAAATCAGATTAAATTATTATTATTAATAAATAATCTAGAATGAAAATGAACACTATTTGCAGCCCTACATATATATATATGTACATGTCTATATATTTATATACATTTATATATTAATATATTTTGCATTAATATATATAATTATTTATATATATTTATTCATATATTTATATATATACAAATATATATATATAGGTCTATTTATATATACTGTATATTTATACGTTTATAGATATGTATTCATATGTTTTTATTGATGTATATTTATTTATATTTATATATATATGCATAAATGTTTATTTATACATATATTTATTGATTCATTTATCTATTTGTTTATTTATTTTTATGAATGATTTTATATTTTAAAAATATATATAAATAAGTGTCCACAATTAAATACATTTAATTACAATGAATATATTTTAAAAATAGGACACTTATTTACATATATTTGTATATGTTTATAGATATGTATTAATATATATTTACTTTTATTTATGTATATTTATATATCCATTTATTTATTTATACATATTTATTGATTCATTTATATATTTGTTTATTCATTTTTATAAATGATTTTAGATATTTTTTAAATATATAAATAAGTGTCCAAAATTAAATACATTCATTTACAATTAATGAATTTTAAAAATCTGGACACTAATTTATATAAATTTGTATATATATAAATAAGTGTATAGATATGTATTCATATATATATATTTATTAATACATATATCTATTGATTCATTAATTTGTTTGTTTATTCCTTTTTATAAATTATTTTATATTTTAAAAATATATATAAATAAGTGTTCAGACTTTTAAGATCCATTAATTGTAAATATATTATAATATATAATTGTGGGGGCGTGTCCTCAGGCCTGCGGGGCGCCATCCCCTACGCGCTGAGCCTCCACCTCAACCTGGAGCCCATCGAGAAGCGGCAGCTCATCGGCACCACCACCATCATCATCGTGCTCTTCACCATCCTCCTCATGGGGGGCGGGACCATGCCGCTCGTCCGCCTGATGGACATCGAGGAGAGCCAATCACGGCGCAAGAGCAAGAAGGACATCAACCTGAGCAAGACGCAGAAGATGGTGAGGACGCACACAGACACACACAGACACACACAGACACACACAGACACACGCAGACACACAGACATACGCACACACAGACACACGTACAACACACACATACACACACGCATACACACGCAGACACGCACACTCATACACACACGCATACACACACACGCACACACACGCAGACACGCACACTCATACACACACGCATACACACACACAGACACATGCACACACACAGACACACACACAGACACACGCAGACACACACACAGACACACACACGCAGACACACATAGACACATGCACACACACAGACACACATACACACAAACACATGCACACATACGCAGACACACACACACGCAGACACACACACATACACACAAACGCACACACACACACACGCAGACACACACACACACGCAGACACACACGTACAACACACACATACACACACACACACGCATACACACACAGACACACACACACATACACACGCGCACATCAACGGGTTGCTGGTGGTCGATTTGAAGTCCACAGAATCAGCGGGGAACCAATCGGATGCTCTGTAATGAGTCCATTGATCTTGACCCCCCTCCCCCTCCTCCTCCTCCCCTCCTCCCCAGGGTAACACCGTCGAGGCGGAGCACCTGTCGGAGCTGACGGAGGAGGAGTACGAGGCTCACATCTACCAGAGACGAGACCTGAAGGGCTTCATGTGGCTCGACGCCAAGTACCTGAACCCCTTCCTCACCCGCCGGCTCACGCAGGAGGTGAGCCCAGAGCCCTCCTCTTCCTCCTCCTTCTTCTTGCTTTGTCTTACTCTTCCTCATCATTATTATTACTTTTGCCCCTTTAGTGACAATAAAAACTCTCTGCAAGACATTTAACATGAAAACAAAACTCAACAAGCAGAACCTCCAGAGGCCATGTTGGACTGTGTGATTGAGTGTGTGTATAATGTGTGTGCGTGTGCGTGTGTGCGTGTGTGTGTGCGTGTGTGCGTGCGTGTATAATGTGTGTGTGTGTGTGTGTTTCTCAGGACTTGTTGCACGGCCGCATCCAGATGAAGACCCTGACCAACAAGTGGTACGAGGAGGTTCGCCAGGGACCGTCGGGCTCGGAGAACGACGACGACGAAGCCGAGCTGCTGTGACCCAATAAGAAGTGTCTGTGTGAGTCTGTGTGTAGGTAGGTGTGTGTGTGTATGTGTGTGAGTGTGTCTGTGTGTCGGTAGGTGTGTGTGTGTGTGTGGATGTGTGTCTGTGTGTAGGTAGGTGTGAGTGTGCGTGTGTGTGAGTGTGTGTGTGTAGGTAGGTGTGAGTGTGTATGTGTGTGTGTATGTGTGTGTCTGTGTGTAGGTAGGTGTGAGTGTGTATGTGTGTGTGTGTGTGTGTGTGTCTGTGTGTGTGTGTGTCTGTGTGTGTGTCTGTGTGTAGGTAGGTGTGAGTGTGTATGTGTGTGTGTCTGTGTGTAGGTAGGTGTGAGTGTGTATGTGTGTGTGTATGTGTGTGTGTGTCTGTATGTGTGTGTGCGTGTGTCTGTGTGTAGGTAGGTGTGTGTCTGTGTGTCTGTGTGTGTCTGTGTGTGTGTGTGTCTGTATGTGTGTGTGTCTGTGTGTGTCTGTATGTGTGAGTGTGTATGTGTGTGTGTGTGTCTGTGTGTAGGTAGGTGTGAGTGTGTGTGTGTGTGTGTCTGTATGTGTGTGTCTGTGTGTAGGTAGGTGTGAGTTTGTGTGTGTCTGTATGTGTGTGTGTCTGTGTGTAGGTAGGTGTGTGTGTGTGTCTGTATGTGTGTGAGTGTGTGTCTGTGTGTATGTGTGTCTGTGTGTAGGTAGGTGTGAGTTTGTGTGTGTCTGTATGTGTGTCTGTGTGTAGGTAGGTGTGAGTGTGTGTGTGTTTGTGTATGTGTGTGTGTCTGTGTAGGTAGGTGTGAGTTTGTGTGTGTCTGTATGTGTGTGTGTCTGTGTGTAGGTAGGTGTGAGTGTGTGTGTGTTTGTGTGTGTATGTGTGTCTGTGTAGGTAGGTGTGAGTTTGTGTGTCTGTATGTGTGTGTGTCTGTGTAGGTAGGTGTGAGTGTGTGTGTGTGTGTGTGTGTGTATGTGTGTCTGTAGGTAGGTGTGAGTTTGTGTGTGTCTGTATGTGTGTGTGTCTGTGTGTAGGTAGGTGTGAGTGTGTGTGTGTGTGTGTGTGTGTATGTGTGTCTGTAGGTAGGTGTGAGTTTGTGTGTCTGTATGTGTGTGTGTCTGTGTGTAGGTAGGTGTGAGTGTGTGTGTGTGTGTGTATGTGTGTCTGTAGGTAGGTGTGAGTTTGTGTGTGTCTGTATGTGTGTGTGTCTGTGTGTAGGTAGGTGTGAGTGTGTGTGTGTTTGTGTATGTGTGTGTGTGTGTGTGTCACATGCTCTTCTCCTTGATGTGATTTCTTCTGCAGCTCCTCTAAAACTAGATTAAATACTAAAGTGATGAAGACGTTTCTAACTTGAAGCCATAGAGACGAAGAGTTGATCCTGAGTCTGAGTTTAACAGCAATAATCACCTCTCTCACTCTCTCCCTCCTCTTCATCTGTTGTTGTTTTGTTTTATCACGATTTGTGAGCTTTGAATCTTCCTGAGATTTAATTATCTCCAGGTCTCTATATTCCTGTTTCCGAGTCAACACGTGTATTAGAAATTATTATTATTATTATAATATATATATATATATATATATATCATACCTGCAAACTTGTCACCTTTCGGTGAAATTCACCGTTTTGAACTCAAAATAGGTCGTCCACGTGAATCGTGGAGATCCGAAGAGTTTTTTTTTTTGGGGGGGGGTCACCTGGCCCGCTGCCGTTGAGATTGCAGTGAGACGCGGAGAAAAGTGTGAAGTGTTGCTCTTCGCAATAGAACATCTTTGATGGACGTGTCGCGTCTCGGCCAATCAGCGTTCAGATGTCTTCAGCGTTTGGGGGTTCAGGTTAGCTTGAATGTTAGTCCGCTACATCTGCTGCTGTCACGCTGCACGGTGTAGCGATGCTAACAAAGTACCCGTACGTTAAACACGATGTGATTTAGCATATCTTTAGTATCGATACTTCATGAAGAGAGCGATCAGAGCGCACGCGCTGCTCCGTGTCGAGCTGTCTGCGCACACTGCGCTGCGCAGCTCACAGCGAGAGAAGAGGCGGAGCTTAGAGACTTCGGCTTAAAAAATAAAAAGATGCCAGAAGTGAAATGCTTCAGTCTGTAAAGTTGTGTAACTCTCCAGCTGCTCATCCTGATGATCTGTGGATCATCTGGTCAGAGACTAACGGCCTCATAGTGTATAATCAATGCTATGATGGAACCATGTAGTTTCATTCATATCTGGCTGTATGAATACTCATATTACTGTCATTTGTTAAGTGTTGTAAAAGTTGGTAAAAAGTGAACCATACAGATGTTTTATTTATTACTATTATAGATAAATATACCAGTCTCGTAATTATGGTACCATATTGTTTGTATGGTGTATTGAATTCTGGTATCGGGTATCATGATATTTATGGCAGGTATGTAATATGTATAGAAGTTATAATATGAGTATCGTGACAAACAGGTAGAGACAGAACAGATTCAGGGAAAAGTCCATGAGGACTGCTCAGGCAAAACAAAAGGAAGTTGGTTCATGAATGACTTTAACCATATTATATATAATGACAATGTATATTTGTTATTACTATCATTATAGGGCTGAGTCAGAGCGGAGGACCTTTTGTTCTTAAACTATTTATTATCATTATTTAGATTTGTGGTCAGAACAATAAAATGACTAGTTGTGGTTCTAAAAGCTTTGAGGCTTCAAACAACGTGGATGTGGTGTGGTGACCAAACAAAAAAAAAGTCACCTGCACCCCCCCCCCCCCCCCCCGTTGTCACCTTTTTCACCCCTCATGAGTTTGCAGGTATATTATATAGATTCTATATATATATATTATGCACAAGGTGTATATATATTATATATATTTATAATTATATATTTATATTATACATGTTATATATAATAATATATATATACATATATGAAACATATTGTTATATATATTATGTATATATAATAATATACATATATATAATTATATATATTATATATATATATGTATTATTATATATATAATAATACATATATATATATATTCTACATGTATTATATATATATTATATTATATATAATAATACATATATATATAATATTTATATATATATATAATACATATATTATATATTATTATATATAAATATGAGTTGTATGCAATGAAGATTATATACATGAGGAGCCACCGTCGTTTACAATCATGTTTTCTTTAAATTAACTCGTCTTCTTGACTTCATGCCACTGTCTATTTTATTTTTTACCACTATTGTTTCCTGGAATGAAGATAATCACCAATGAATGTGTGGGTAACTGGGAATAACGATTCCTGAATGTTGATCTTATTATTTTATATTTATTTGTTTGTTTGTTGGGGTGAATTTATTTTATATGAGCTCTATGAGCAGAATTATAGAAAGAATCTAATAAAACACATTGACATCTTAAACGTTGTTCTGAATGCTGCTTTCAAGAAGAGCTCCGCCTTTTTAAGAATTTGTTGTTTTGCCAATTGTTTCAATTATTTTTGTGGAGAGAAAGAAATATAAAAATGTGTATATACTTTTTGGCGAATTGACTATTAATGTATTTGTTTTTTAAATAGAGAGCAAACTTTTACAAGAACTTAGACAGACAGATACATTATTTGATAAATAAACCTTTAAAATAATATAGAAGAGTACTGGAACGCTGAGTAATGAGTAGGAACTGAAAATCACCTCAACAAGTCTGTTATTCATAAATGTAAAATATCAAAGCCACACTTCCCTCTTATAACTATTTAAAAATAATAATAATAAAAAGATAAGTTATAAATTCATCTCAACACCCATGTGTGTTTTTTTATATTTAAATTGACATGTCAATGATGATGTCATTTAATAAGCAGCATGTTTGGCGGGAGAGGACAACGCCTCAGACAGGAAGTCCAGCCGGGTCTGGAACTGATGCTTCAATAATAAAAGATTATAAATAAATAAGTAAAATTGCCTCAGAGGGCTTTGTGTAGACGACATCCTCCGTCCCATCCTCAGTTAAACAGTTAAAAATAATAATAATAATCTAGTAATAATTAAAAACTAATAATTTAGTTTGTCTTTAATGTTCAATTTCAACTTCGTGTTTTTTATCCCTTTTATTTATTTTTCTATTTTCCTTATTTTTCAGTACGAGTTATTTATATATTATGTATCTATTTTTGTAAATAATAATAATTTAATTATTATTTATGAATTCTTAAAAAAATGTAAATTACTTGGTGCAACGTGCTAAACATGCGCAATGAAAATGCATCACACTTGGTATATTACGGTGTGTAATGAGGATGTCCCACCAGCAGGGGGCGGTCGAAACCCACAGCAGCGGTCCATAAACAATAGATCACAGTGGATGACAAAAGTTGCATTATCGACATTATTATTACATCACATTATCTATAATTACACATGTTTGTAATACATGTATTAGTAAAGCATATCTTTGTATCACTCGCTTCATCATATATAGTTTTATTAATAAATGTGTGAATGAGTCTGATGCTGTGTGAACCTCTGCATACAGCTTCATTATGTATTTATGAATGAACGTGTAAAGTTTGGTGATGTAAGAGCTGCTGCTGTCAAAACACGACCGCAAAGATATCACATGAAACTTCACCACTGACATTAAGAAGATTATTATTCTAAAATGATATGTTAATATTTGCATGTCAGGCGTTATCTATCTATCCAATCAGTCATCTGAAACGAGGACGCACTCTCCTGGTTCACACAATACTATCTCACTGTTGCATGCTGGGAGCTTTTTGATTGCATGTTCTTGCACATGTGCACGCGTGATGGATTTTCCGCCTGACAACAGGCATGTGGACCACAGTCGGGGTTTTCACTGATTAGCAGGCGTCACGTCAGAGATAAGTGGTTCCATTATTTTGCAATCAGAAGCTATTGATCGGTTAAAAGAACGTTTAACAGCCGTCTGCGTCGCCAAGGTGACGATCAATTAAATGTATTCTTTGTTATCAGGCGGCAATTAAGAAGTGAAGCCAATGCTGAAGTACCTTAAAGCTGCTTTCTCTCTCCTGACCACCAGGGGGCGACTCCTCTGGTTGTATAGAAGTCTATGCTTCATGTGTTAAAGCTGCATTCTCTCTCCTGACCACCAGGGGGCGCCTCTCTGGTTGTATAGAAGTCTATGCTTCATGTGTTAAAGCTGCATTCTCTCTGCTGACGACCAGGGGGCGACTCCTCTGGTTGTATAGAAGGCTATGCTGTATGTGTTAAAGCTGCATTCTCTCTGCTGACCACCAGGGGGCTCCTCTGGTTGTATAGAAGTCTATGCTTCATGTGTTAAAGCTGCATTCTCTCTTCTGACCACCATGGGGCGACTCCTCTGGTTGTATAGAAGTCTATGCTTCATGTGTTAAAGCTGCATTCTCTCTTCTGACCACCATGGGGCGACTCCTCTGGTTGTATAGAAGTCTATGCTTCATGTGTTAAAGCGGCATTCTCTCTCCTGACCAGCAGGGGGCTCTTCTGGTTGTATAGAAGTCTATGCTTCATGTGTTGAAGCTGCATTCTCTCTCCTGACCACCAGGGGGCGACTCCTCTGGTTGTATAGAAGTCTATGCTTCATGTGTTTAAGCTGCATTCTCTCTCCTGACCACCAGGGGGCTCCTCTGGTTGTATAGAAGTCTATGCTTCATGTGTTAAAGCTGCATTCTCTCCTGACCATCAGGAGGCTCCTCTGGTTGTATAGAAGTCTATATAGTGACTCTACTTCTCTTGATGTGGAACATTTCCTCATTTTTCCAGAGTGACTCTGTAACAGACGAGATGGGGAGCAGCATTGTGACGCTGGCCCTTTAGCTCTCTTCAAAGTAATTGGGTGAGACAAAAATAATTTAAAAAACCTGAGTGGAACCGAGAGGGAGAAGCAAACGAGTGGACACACACACACACACACACACACACACACACACACACACACACACACACACACACACACACACACACACACACACACACACACACACACACACACACACACACACACACACACACACACACACACACACGTACGGCTCTGTCACCACCTAGTGGTCATTTTGGGGAACTGGAACTAAAAGTTGGAAGAAGATCTAAGCGATGAATTGAGGACTTCCTGTCTCATGTTAGGAAACAAGTGAAGGAAACGAGGATGACAGAACTGAACCATCGAACGAACTTTTAAACCTGTGGAGAATAAAAATAAAACATGTTTGTGTTGGTTTTAGAAGCAGAGACTGAACATGCAATCCTAATAAACATCAAATAACCCACAAACACCAAAACAAAAGAAAAGAAAAGGACAAGAATTTCTTCACAGAATTTTATTCTTTAAATTATTTTATAAAATCTCATTTATATAGATTTTTTCCCACCAATTAAGTTTTGGCTATTTACCCCCCCCCCCCCCCCCCATATATGCCCACATTTTGATCTTGAAGGTGCATACGCCTTCATATTGTGCAATGATCCTCGGTGCCAAGGTGGAGGGAGGGGGGGGGGGGGGGTACATGGAGGGTGGCGGCAGAAAGAGGAACAACAACAACAACAACCCACAGCCGTGCGCCACAGGGACGCTCCGCTTGTTCTTCACTCGGCTTCTTTGTTCTGCTGCTGGAGGATTTATTTAATCTTAAAATATTAAAAGGATGTAAAAAACAAAGGCTTCGTCGGATGAGATGAACACAAAACAAAAAATAAGCGATGCCCCAAGATCAGCGCGACGTCTCAAAACGACCCGTCACTTATCCCAAAGGTCAAAGGTCACAGGGTCTCCTCTGTGAGACACTCAGTTTAAACCAAATAATTAAAAAGTAATTAACAGAAACACGAAAAGAATCATCACAGACATCCATGTGTGTGTGTGTGTGTCTGTATGTGTGTGTCTGTCTGTGTCTGTCTGTCAGTGTGTGTGTCTCTGTGTGTGTCTGTATGTGTGTGTGTCTGTCTGTCAGTGTGTGTCTGTCTATATGTGTCTGTCTCTGTCTGTATGTGTTTGTGTGTGCGTGTGTCTGTCTCTGTGTGTGTGTGTGTGTGTCTGTCTGTGTGTGTCTGTGTGTCTCTGTCAGTGTCTGTATGTGTGTCTGTCTGTGTGTGTCTCTGTGTGTGTCTGTCTATATGTGTCTGTCTCTGTCTGTGTGTCTGTCTGTGTGTGTCTGTCTGTCAGTGTGTGTGTCTCTGTGTGTGTCTGTATGTGTGTGTGTGTCTCTGTGTGTGTCTGTATGTGTGTGTGTCTGTCTGTCAGTGTGTGTCTCTGTGTGTCTGTCTCTGTGTGTCTATATGTGTCTGTCTCTGTCTGTGTGTGTGTCTGCGTGTGTGTGTCTGTATGTGTTTGTGTGCGTGTCTGTCTCTGTGTGTGTGTCTGTCTGTGTCTATATGTGTGTGTGTGTCTGTCTGTGTGTGTGTCTGTGTGTGTCTATATGTGTCTGTGTGTCTCTGTCAGTGTGTGTGTCTCTGTGTGTGTCTGTATGTGTGTGTCTGTCTGTGTGTGTCTCTGTCTGTCTGTGTGTGTGTCTGTTTTCATTTCATGTAGCAGCGTTCAGGTGCCAAAATAACACGTCTTTACTCTTCTTTAAAATAAATGTTATAAATGTCATGCGCATTTTTGAAACAAGCCCACAAGAACCCTGTGATAATAACACCATTAATAATAATAAAATAGTGCAAAAACTGTGACGAATTCCATCTTCTTCAAAGACTAAAATATTGAATGTTATTTCCTGCGGCGCCGTCTTTAGTCGTGGTTGTTACACGCCGGCTGAACGCTAAGAACATGGCGGCGTTTACGTTGAGTTGGTTCGTCCTCTGGCGGTTTAGAGGTCAACGTGTTCGGAGTGAGAGGACGCGTGACCTCCGGCGACCTTTAGAGCGCGTTCCACCGTCTCTGGGCTCCAGGACTTTAATCCTCATGTCCGTGACCAACTGATGATCCATGAAACAGGAGAACATGTTTAAACAACGAGGATTCAGTGAACATTAAATCAAACAAATCACCAGCCAACAGTTACGGTGCGTTCACTTGCAACACGGAAACAATAAATGAAGGGAGGAGGAGGAGGACCAACCAGACGTCCACAGCAGCGTTCCTTCAGTCACTCTGAGGGTTCACGGATGAGGCATGAGCATTTAGTTTTAATTTTTAAATAGAATATATGGCATCTGACCATTGGCTCAAGTTTACCCCCCCCCCCCCCCCCCCACCACACCTCATGCCCAACAGTCTCACATTGTTCTAGAGAATAGATTAAAAAATATAAACTATTGACTTCCAGTGTTTTCACTTGTGTTCTTTTTCCTATTTGTTTTTCAAGTTTAAAAAATACTTCACCACCCACACACACACACACAGCTGAGAAGTTAGGCAAAGTATATATATAGATATATTTATATTTGTTCATTTGGACGGAATTCATTCAGAATGAGAAGGAAATAAAACTCCCTTTTCTCCAGTTTCCCTTCTGAGGGGGGGGGGGGGGGCGGGGCTACAACATCACATGACGACTCAGAGCAAAAGGAAGAAGGAGAGAGGTTTTTTTTAAAGGCCTGAACTTGTACAAGGCGGAGAGAGAGAGATGGGCGAGTGACATGGCGCCACCCAGAGGAAATGTACAGGGGGGGGGGGGGGCTGAAGCAATAGCGTAGCTAAGAGGGGGGGGGGGGGGGTCAGCGGTACACCAGGTGGGACGCGGCGCCGGCCTTGAAGTGCAGCTGGTGGTTGGGCACGAAGCTGTGCTGAGGACTCTTCCTGGAGCACACGTCCTGTGAGTAGAGGCCGACGCACGAGTCACACGACACCTTGGAGCAGCTCAGGCAGGTGGAGGACGCCCCCGGCTTGTTGCAGAAGCCGCACCGCGACCCGCCGCCGCCGCCGCTCAGCCGGTCGCAGCCCTTCGCCGCCGTCAGAGCGCCGGCCTTGCTGGCGAACAGCTTGGCGGACACGAGCGGCTTCTCCGCCATGTGGGCGTGGCTGAGCGTGTGCAGGGCGGCGTGGGCGCTGGAGTAGACGGACAGCTTCTCCTTGACGGGGATGTATCCGTCGAGGGGGAGGGGCCTCGGCGCCTTGGCGTGGTGGTGTTCCTGCGGGCCGCAGCAGGGGGCGGGGTCCGCGTCGCGGCAGGCGGGGCAGAGCGTCACGTCGCACCGCTGGCAGCACGCCGCGCCGCACGCCGCGCCGCAGCCCTGGCACTTGGCGGCGCCGCCGTGCGCCTTCAGGAGCCACGCCTCCCTGGCGTCGCGCGGCTCTCGGCCGCGCTCCGTGTACAGGTCCACCTCATCCAGCGAGGTCAGGTGGTAGGACGCGTCCGCCGGGGGAGGCGACTGGATCGGGACGAAGTCGGCGGCGGCGCCGTAGGAGGGCGGCGCCGCGGAGAAGAGGGAGGAGCAGGGCCGCAGGATCTCGTCCTCGCCGTCCTCCTCGGCGTCCACGAACAGCGTCTCCTTGCGGAGGCTCAGCGACGCCTTCAGCACCGGCTTGCTCGCCGCGGCGTGCCAGTGGCCGGCGCCGTCCGTGACGTCCACGGACTTGGAGGGCCGGCCGCCGCCGCGCCGCAGCTGGCGCCCGTGCGGCCGCTCCGCGCCCGCGGCCGCACCGACAGCCGCGCCATGTCGGGCGCCAGGCTGTCGCGGCGCCGCAGCGCCTCGGCGCAGCCGGCCGCGTCGTCCCGGCAGCCGCGCCGCAGCTCCAGGGCCTCCAGCTCCGAGGCGGCGCCGCGGGCCAACGCCACCACCTCGCCCAGCAGGCGGCACTCGGCCTGCGACAGGAAGAGCTCGAAGGCCAGCTGCCGCAGGTGGGCGGCGCCGCCCGGCTGCTCGCGCAGGCGGAACTGGGCGTCGTGGTCGGAGGCGTAGCCGATGGCGCGCAGCAGCGTGCGCAGCTCGCCGTCAGAGATGGCCGCCTGCAGGTGGTACACGTACGGCCCGGTGAAGGTCTGGAGGAAGAGGAGGGTCAGAAACACGGAGAGGAAGAGGAGGGTCAGAAACACGGAGAGGAAGAGGAGGGTCAGAAACACAGAGAGGAAGAGGAGGGTCAGAAACACAGAGAGGAAGAGGAGGGTCAGAAACACACAGAGGAAGAGGAGGGTCAGAAACACACGGAGGAAGAGGAAACACGGAGGAAGAGGAAGCAGGCAGAGCAGCGGCTGCTTCAGGTCTTGGTACCAAAGTAAACGTCCAACATTTAAACTTCAACTCATTGGTTCAATAATAACGAGTTAAATAATAATAAATAAATCCGTCCTTTATTCATTATTCCCTCGTCTCCAGAGGAAGTCGCCCTTCTGAACGGTGAACAGACGGAACTTATTTTTACGTTAAATATTCTGTTGTTTGATATTCTCTCGTCAATAAGAAGCCGTGTTGTGATTCTCTTTACAGCAGCGATAAGGCAGGAAGTCAAAGCACTGAGGAGAGCTGCCGGGTCCTCAGGGCGGCGTGGGGGGGGCGGCCTGCGTGACCTGTGACCTGTGACCCGTGTGACCCGTGTGACCCGTGTAACCTGTGTGACCTGTGACCTGCGTAACCCGTGTGACCCGTGTGACCCGTGTAACCCGTGTGACCCGTGTGACCCGCGTAACCTGCGTGACCCGTGTGACCTGTGTGACCCGTGTAACCTGTGTGACCCGTGTGACCTGTGACCTGTGTGACCTGTGTGACCCGCGTAACCTGCGTGACCCGTGTGACCCGTGTAACCTGTGTGACCTGTGTGACCTGTGTGACCCGTGTAACCTGTGACCTGTGTGACCTGTGTAACCTGTGTGACCTGCGTAACCTGTGTGACCTGCGTAACCTGTGTGACCTGTGTGACCTGTGTGACCTGTGTGACCCGCGTAACCTGTGTGACCTGTGTGACCCGTGTGACCTGTGTGACCTGTGTGACCCGCGTAACCTGTGTGACCCGCGTAACCCGTGTGACCTGTGTGACCTGCGTAACCTGTGTGACCTGCGTAACCTGTGTAACCTGTGTGACCTGTGTGACCCGCGTAACCTGTGTAACCCGTGTGACCTGTGTGACCTGTGTGACCCGTGTGACCTGTGTGACCTGCGTAACCTGTGTGACCTGTGTAACCCGTGTGACCTGTGACCTGTGTGACCTGCGTAACCCGTGTGACCTGCGTGACCCGTGTGACCTGTGTGACCCGTGTGACCTGTGTGACCCGCGTAACCTGTGACCCGTGTGACCTGCGTGACCTGTGTGACCTGCGTGACCCGTGTGACCTGTGTGACCCGCGTGACCTGTGACCTGTGTGACCTGTGTGACCTGCGTGACCTGTGTGACCTGCGTGACCTGTGTAACCTGTAACCTGTGTAACCTGCGTGACCTGTGACCTGTGTGACCTGTGTAACCTGTGTGACCTGCGTGACCTGTGACCTGCGTGACCTGTGTGACCTGTGTGACCTGCGTGACCTGTGTGACCTGCGTGACCTGTGTGACCTGTGTGACCTGCGTGACCTGTGTGACCTGCGTGACCTGTGAGACCTGCGTGACCCGTGTGACCTGTGTGACCTGTGTGACCTGTGACCCGTGTGACCTGTGTCTCTCTGCCTCAGGTCTGGAGGTGTTTGTCCTGCCGTCCCTTTGAGGCTGAGAGGATTCATGCAGCTTCTTTTCTCCTTTCTTCAAACTCCCAAACAGCGCCGACATATTTATGAGTTATGATTTCTTTAAGTGCAGCGTTCTGACACACGTTGACCGATGGATTTACAGGACTTTTCCAAAACTTGTGATTAAATTTTTTTTTCCATGACTTTTCCAGGCCTGGAAATGACCATCTTAAAATCTGCCGTTTCCAGGTGTCCCTGAACGCCTCACCTTGATGCACCTGAACTCCTTCTTCCAGGGGAAGAGCAGCAGGTTGGTGCAGAGCGTCTCCAGCGTGTGGAAGGCCCTCTCCAGGCTCTTGATGTTGCCGCCCCTCTGGTAGCGCAGAGAGTTCTCCACCACCTCGTAGTAGCGCACCATCCGGAACCGCTGGCCCGGGTCGGGCTGGTAGGCGCCCAGCAGCGCCGTGGCCGTGGAGAGCAGCGCCTCGCTATCGCGGGGCCGCCAGCGGTCGCCCCCCGGCGTGGGGTCCCCGCCGCCGCCCTCCAGGCGCCTCTCCAGCAGCGTCACGTACCTTCGGAACAGGTCCTCCTTTAACTTGGCGTCCATTATCGACCGGCTGCCGCCTCCGCTTCTCTGAGGGCGCCTCGGCCGCTCAGCGTCCTCCGCACCGCGGCGCCGCGGTCGAGCGCCGCGCGTCGGTCAGCATGATTCACCGCGGAACGCTTTTGGCCGGCGCGCTTCAACGACGGCGTGGAAGAGGGTCGAGGTTTTGCATCCAATCAGCGGCTCATCCTTTACCAACGAGCGGCCGTGGTCGTGTCAGTTGGTCGTGTCAGTTGGTCGTGGTCGTGTCAGTTGGTCGTGGTCGTGTCAGTTGGTCGTGTCAGTTGGTCGTGGTCGTGTCAGTTGGTCGTGGTCGTGTCAGTTGGTCGTGGTCGTGTCAGTTGGTCGTGTCAGTTGGTCGTGGTCGTGTCAGTTGGTCGTGTCAGTTGGCGTCGCTGGGCTGCGGCCTGGAGGGACGCCTCCGTACGGGCATCTCTGGACCGGCTCCAAGACCCCGACTCTCTTCCGGGGTCAAACTCGGCCTCCGGTGGCGTCGAGTTTTTCTTTTCTTTGCGCTCCCGCGATGCCAACGCCACGCCTCAGGGCTTTTTTATTTTCAGCGGGTGCCGAGCTCAAGGTCACTCATCGTGGAGCCGTCAGGACCGTGAGATTCTTCTGAGCTGTGAAGACACAGGAGGGATTACTGGGAATCACACACACACACATCTATCTACCCCCCCCCACACACACCTATCTACCCACACACACCTACCCACACACACACACACATCTATCTACCCACACACACACACATCTATCTACCCCCCCCCCCCCACACACACACACACACCTATCTACCCACACACACACACACTCACCTACCCACACACACACACACACCTATCTACCCACACACACACACCTACCCACACACACAGTCTGCTCTCATACAGGACTGTCTCAGAAAATTAGAATATTGTGATGAAGTTCTTTATTTTCTGTAATGCAATTAAAAAAACAAAAATGTCATGCATTCTGGATTCATTACAAATCAACTGAAATATTGCAAGCCTTTTATTCTTTTAATATTGTTGATTATGGCTTACAGCTTAAGAAAACTCTAAAATCCTATCTCATAAAATTTTAATATTTCCTCAGACCAAGTAAAAAAAAGATTTATAACAGCTGAGTGTTTGTCAAGGCTCAGGAAACCCTTGCAGGTGTTTCGAGTTAATTAGACAATTCAAGTGATTTGTTTAATACCCTACTAGTATACTTTTTCATGATATTCTAATATTTAGAGATAGGATATTTGAGTTTTCTTAAGCTGTAAGCCATAATCAGCAATATTAAAAGAATAAAAGGCTTGCAATATTTCAGTTGATTTGTAATGAATCCAGAATGCATGACATTTTTGTTTTTTTAATTGCATTGCAGAAAATAAAGAACTTCATCACAATATTCTAATTTTCTGAGACAGTCCTGTATGGCTCAAACATGGGGGGGGGGGGGGGGGTGCGTAGGCATCACTATTACACACACAACTATCTACCTACACACGCACTTAAGGGAAGTCTGCTCTCACATGGCTCAAACATGAGAGGGGGGGCCTAGGCATCACTATTTTCAGAAACCGTATGTGGCCATTATATATGTATATATATATATACATATATATACACACACACACACACATCTGTCGTATGGCTACGAGCAGTGTTGGGAGTCCACTACTTTTAGCGGTAACGAGCATGTAACGAAGATATGTCTGATTCCCAGGATAATGGAAGTCAAGATTGTCCTGAACACAGCTGCATCAGTCAATGCCGGGGCTTATGAGGAAAAACATATATAAAGCACTTCAAACATTAAAGAAATGACCGATTTCTTTAAACATTTAGGACTTTTAATTTGAAATATCTCCCAATTGGGACCGTAGATATGTCTGATTTCCAGGATAATGGAAGTCAGGACTGTCTTGAACACAGCTGCATCATTAATTTCCTGGAACTCTTGGGGAAATCTATATACAGGAATTTTTTAACATAAAAAGTCTGAGTTATTAACTCTTCCTTGGTACAGTAAAAAAGTTTTAATGTTAGCATAATTTAAGCTAAATCTCAGAAACGATCTATAAAGATTCGAAATCAGTTAATTGTTTACTTGTATATGTTAGTGTATGATTTGTCGACATCTTATTTTGAAAAACGGATGTTGTTTCACGTAGTTCATTCCGCTAACTTTATCAAAACCCTCGCGCGCTCCTGATCGAATGCGTTTACCGTCAACATCAGTCTATAGGTGCTCAGAAATGTAAGTGTCGGCTGAGTTGACCGCAGTCGCAGAGCCCTGCACCGCACACCACGCAGAGCCCTGCACCGCACACCACGCAGAGCCCTGCACCGCACACTGAGGGCGCAATGTGGAGCACGAGAATCACATACATACATATACATATATATGTATATGTGTATATGTATTAATGTAGCTTCAGCTGCTATTTATCCCCCAACACGCCCACACACGCGCGCGCGCGCTCACGCGCACTCTGAGTCTCGGCTCAGCAGTGAACGCCCATTTCAGCGCAGCTGGCTAGCTCAACGTTTGCTTTAAGCTAGCAGGGCGGTCCATCGCCAGATATGTATCTTTACTCATCTCCGAGTCAAGTATTCACGCACACTCCGCCGTCGTGGCGTGACTCTTGTGTGACTTGGTCCATTGATGAGATACCCCGCCGTTTTATCGAGCGGCCACGAGCGCATCTTACCTTTATTACGAGTGCTAGCCTCGGCTAGCTACGCCTCCTCCTCCTCAGCTGTTGGAAATTCCCATCAGCCCAACGCGCATGCGCCACCGGTTCTGACCGTTCGTCAGCAGCGGGACGGCCCACGTGCTGTTTGAGCCGGAGGGGGAGGAGCTTCAGAATCCAACTACATCACCCGAATATACGGTATTTTTTGTGGAAAATGTCGATATTATGTTTACCATTCATCATAATTAAATATATTTATGCTCCGGGTTCATTTTTCAATACAATTACATTGTTTATTATACATTGATTACTCATTTTAAGCAATAATGCCTCCTCAAATGTGAATATCCTTTTGGTATTAAACACAAAATAATATATGTGTAAGATATATCACCTTGTAATCGACACGTATATATTATATATAAATACAATAATAATATTGTATATTATAATTATATATATTTATATAATAATTATTAATTATTATATTTATATATATATATATTTATTATATTTATATTATTATATATTATATTATATGTATATATTATATATATGTATTATTATAATTATCTATATTATAATAATTATAATATTATATAATTTATTTATATAATAAACAAAATATACACAAATGTATTGATAAATGTATTGTTTTTTAAAGTCGTACATTGGTGTGTAAAACGTGTATTAACACAATAAATACGTTTGTCCTTCCGAGAGATAGCTCCGCCCACAAAAACAGAACCCGATGACGTCATAACGGCGGGGACGGTCTGGGCGAAGGGAAAAAAGAAAAATGGCGACGCTCGGAGGGATCAGTGCAGCACAGCACAAGAAGAACGTCTCCGACGGGACCGGCGACATGTCGGAATTCGTCTGCCCCGTTTGTCTGGAGATCTTCGACAGTCCCGTGACCACACAATGCAGCCACACGTGAGTAAAATGGACCTTTTTATTTCTACTGTCCTGACTCCCCCCCCCCCCCCCCGAACCACCAAATAACACAGGGGGGGGGGAGAAGAAAGGCTCGTTTATTGTTAAACGTGTCGCGCGGTCGTAGCCGCGAAAACCTCGAGCGCGCACACCCTGTTTACTTGTATTTATATGTTGCTCACATGCATGTTTATTTAAAAAAATTTTTTTTAAAAAACAATGTCTGTTCGATAAATCAGTTTCAGTTTTGTTTACATCAAAGAGGCGGCCTCACCTGGGAGTTGTAGTTCACATGGCCGTCGCTTTGACTCATCAACCTGCTTCGAAGGACTACAACTCCCAGCGCGCAACTTCCTTTCCATCGGATACACGGCAAGCTCTCAGGCTTTATAGGAGTCTTCCAGTGGCTGACGGCACCTGTTTCTGGGTTTTTTATTCCTATTTTATTCGTAGGAATACTTGTAAACGAACCCTTTTCCCCCAGAAGACAACTTGTATATAGTTTTATATCAAATTGTACTTTTTTTTAACACACTTTATTTGTTTGTTTACCACATTTTATTGGAAATTCTTCATATTTTCTATTGCAAGTTAATTGTCACGCTCCGATACCAAGCCGCTCCTGCACCTGTCACATAGTCTTTAATACATATTTAAAATATATATATATTATTAATTCAGATTAATTTTTAGTCGTTTGATCGTTTCTCTTGTGTTTTTCTTCACCCCCGTCTCCTGCCAGGTTCTGCCACAGTTGTTTGCAGGAGTGTTTGCGCCCACAGAAGCCCGTCTGCGCCGTGTGCCGGGCCGGGCTCGGCCACTGGACTAAAGCCGCGGAGCTCGAGCTAAAGATCCAGTCGTCCGTGGCCGCTTGCAAGGGGTGCGGAGCGCAGGTACGGTTGTGGTTGGCGTGTGCAGGGTGGGGGTGGGCGGGGTTTAGACGGAGCGCTGTGGCGCCGTATCGTCACGACACTTGAGACCAGGGGAGGACATTTACATATGTTTTAGGGGGTAATTTTATGGAGGACTTAAAATTACTTAAGTATAAATATAGGAATAAATAAATAAATGCTTAAATAAATATATAAATAAATACAGGAAATACAGGCTGTCTAGGCTAACTTCTGCTAACGGTTAGCTGAGCGAGACAACTTCAACAACATATGCAAGGCTGAAGTCGTAGAGCACAACACACCAGGTGCATCACACTCCTGTGACCAATCATCCTTCAGTCAGAGGTTCGGACCGCCCAGCTCATTTGCATATAAGGACACATAAATGTCACGCATAAATAAATTAAGAAATACGTGTGGACACATAAATAGAGATTTAAATATATGAAGAAATACAGAAATGTAGAAATAGATTTATTTAATGATTTCTTGTTTAAGTATAACATATTGATTTATTCTAGGGCTGCAACAACTAATCGATAAAAATCGATTTCTTAAAATAGTTGGCAACGAATTTCATTATCGATTCGTTGTGTCGCGCGATTATTACGGCGCTCAATAAGTCACGGAGTATAAACAAAGTTGAGTTGAGCGCAGAGCGGCGCAGGAGAAACAAGAGCGGAGGGAGAGCCAATCAGCGCTGAGCTGCTCCTCTGTTGATGAATCTAATTGGCTGCTGCTGCTCACGTGGCGCTGGATGCGGAAGTCATTCACGTCGTCGGAGACATTCATCGAGCTAAGTGCTAAGTTAGTATCGCTCCACCGTGCAGCGTGACAGCAGCAGATGGAGCGGACTAACATTCAAGCTAACCTAATTTCCCAAACGCTGTGGACATCTGAACGCTGATTGGCCGAGACGCGACACGTCCATCAAAGATGTTTTATTGTGAAGAGCACCACTTCACATTTTTTCCGCGTCTCACTGTAATCTCAACGGCAGCGGGCCAGGTGAACACAATAATAACTCGGAACGCGTCTCTGATATTGTTCAGGGGTCCAAATGGGGACCACTGCTCAGGAGAGGAGAGCTGTCAGTCTGTTTGTGACGGTTCATCACCATGGTGACCAGTGAACAGGTTCATCACCATGGTGACCAGTGGACAGGTTCATCACCATGGTGACCAGTGAACAGGGTTCATCACATGCTGACCAGTGAACAGGTTCATCACATGCTGACCAGTGAACAGGGTTCATCACCATGGTGACCAGTGAACAGGTTCATCACCATGGTGACCAGTGGGTCTCCAGGACCTTTCCATGACTTTAAACCAAATTTCCATGATTAAACATTTTGTAAAAACTCTGTCTATACGTGACAAAGTGCGAAGATGTAGTATTTAAAATAACAATGAGAATTCCAAAGCATACCGTATATATACCGTGTAAATTAACATTTGAATAAAAAAATGTGCATTACTTTTCCAAATATTTTGGGATTTTATTTTTTTCAATTACTTTTCTAGGCCTGCTAATAGCCATTTAAAAATTCCATGACTTTTCCAGGTTTTCCATGACCGTACGAACCCTGTTTTGAATAAAGGGTTGAAAATTAAAGTTTTTTTGTTTTTTTATCCGATTAATCGATACAATAATCAACCGATTAATCGATTATCAAAATAATCGTTAGTTGCAGCCCTAATTTATTCCTGTATTCATTTATTTATTTATACATTTATTTAAGCATTTTTTAAAATTTATTCTTGTATTTATACATTTATTTAAGCATTTATTTATTTATTCATTTATTTAAGCATTTATTTATTTATACATTTATTCATGCATTTATTTATTTATACTTAAGTCATTTTAAGTCCTCCATAAATTGTTGCCCCCACTGACTGAAATCCAGGGGCATTTAAAAAGAAATGTGGGCACTTTATCAAACTTGTGAAGTAACCTTTGTTCAAAAATAATAAGTATAATTATTTTAGGCAATTGTCATAAAAATGGCAATAATAAGATTATCAGGCAGTAGTCTGCATAGTCAAAGTGTTTTCTTAGATATATTTTTTAGCGGAAAACATAAATCAGACAATCGCATTCAATTTTATTCTTATTCATTTTTGGGTTATTTATTTTAATTAAAAAAATTACAACTTAATTCCTTGTTTTTATATAATTTAAAAATATATTTTAATTGATTTTTTGTGTGTGTGTGTACCAACCTAAGATGGACAATACAGATAGGACAGACAAAAAAACAACAAAAACAAAACGCTATTAAATTATCATAATTATTAGAGGAAGTCATGGGGGCATCTTTTGCCCCTCTCCTCATCAGGGGCAACATTATATTTCAGAGGGCAGTTTTGCCCTTTGCCCCGGTGTATTACCGACACTGCTTGAGACGGTTGTCGTGGTGTTTAAATTGCAAGTGTTTACCGATTTCTTTTCTTCTCCTTTTTCTATCCTGCTATTCAGGTCCGCCTTTCTCAGATGAGAAGCCACACGGCTGCCTGCTCAAAATTCCAGGAATACATTGAGGAGGGAGTGAGGACCACTGCCCAAAGCCAGCCCGCCATCATCAGGTGAAAAACAACTCGATATGACCCACACCGTCACTGAAAGGCGTCGTGTGGCCTCGGTTCACGCGTCTAAAGAAGGTTTTAAGAACACCTGGCAATCCAGTCTGATGAGGCAACACCTGCAACACCTGCATGCCTGTTGATTGACCTGAAGGACACGCCCATGAGCAAGTGAAGTGTCGTGGTCAAGCTTTTTACGGGTTGCTTCTGGTGAGCTTTGAAATGGCGTGCGATCGGAGCGCGCTCGCCGCTCCTCCGCTTCCCGTCGTGCTGTCTGCACGCATTCACTGCAAGGGGGCGGGGCTTCCCAGCGCTCGCTCGCAGCGAGTAGCAGGGGAGCCGTGGCGTTGAGTGCAGGAGACGCCGCCGTCTTTTGTCGAGCGCCGGAGGCGTGACGAATTCCGTCGAGCGCCGGAGGCGTGGCATCGAGGGCCGACCGGCCTCAGCTTTTTGGAAAAAAAGATTCCAGAAGTGAAATCTGGAAGTCCTGAGTCTCCATTGCCGACGGTGAAGGAAAGCCGACTGCAAGAAGCTGCCGTTGGCCTGTAGAGGAGCTCCACCGCGGTCACATGACGCCTCTCCTCCACTCAGAGAAAGGAGAAACTTCTCTTTATTGACGTATTTTACATTGTAGAACTAAAATATGAACGCGTGTTCAGTTTGTGTAAAACACAAACACGATGTTATCCATCGAGAGAGAAACGCCGATTCATTTGCTGGCGTCGGGACTCGTTCCCGCAGAGGTCGACCTCGCGGTGACCTTTTCGTGGTCGCGAGGACATCGAGTCCAGGTCGTGTTTCCGTCGCCTGATGAGCGAAACTCAAATTCGCCATTCATGTTGTTGTTGGAGAGCTGAAACGCTGAAGAGGCGTCAACGACGACAACAATGAGACTTATGAGTGGAATGGCTTTTATCTTTTTACATATACTCTACCGTTCAAAAGTTGTATTTTTCATGAAAAATCACTTTTATTTATAAAATTAATTGCAAAATGAATATTAAATCTATTCCAGACGTTGAGGTTATAAATAATGATGTTTACAGTAAATATTAATGTCGTTCTTCTTGCGGCTCAAAGGAAGGCCAGTTTTACAGCTTCTCTCAGCAGCATAACTGTTTTCAGCTGCGCTCACATAAAAATAGATCTGCGGGTTTTCTACCCCTCCGCTAGTCTTCTAAGGCGATAACACAATGTCCCATCAGAACACTGGAGATGGGCCTCTACACACTATGTAGAGACTTCATTAACACCAGAGAATAGTCATTACACATTAACTATGTAGAGATGGATTAATGTAAACATTTATTTATAGATTTTTCACAAACAAGCTAAGTTGTCGTTTGTAAAGCGGCTGCGACTTTAAGTCCGTGTTCTAACGTGTTCACGCTCTCTCTGCCTCACAGTCCGGTACCGAACCGCTTCACCTTCACCTGCCCGTACTGCAGCTGCCAGAACCTGGACCAGGACGGGCTGGTGGAGCACTGCACCTCCCAGCACACGCGCGACGCACGCCAAGTGGTAGGAAACTGAACTACAACAACAAGTGAATTCAGAGAGCTCCCAGTATGGAGAGCGTGATGAATATCATAGTGCTTCTGGACGAGGGAGGAGGAGAGAGGGTGTGAGGACAAAGCGAGAGAGAGAAGGTGTGAGGGTGTGAGGGTGAGAGGGTGAGGAGAGGGAGTGAGGGTGTGAGGGTGAGAGGAGGAGAGGGTGTGAGGTCCGGATCAGAATGCGTCTCCATCTCTCTCTCCTTCTCTCTCTCTTTTCTCCAGGTGTGTCCCATCTGTGCCTCGATGCCGTGGGGAGACCCGAACTACCGGAGCGCCGACTTCTTCCAGCACCTGAAGATCAGACACACCTTCTCCTACGACACCTTTGTTGTAAGTGGAGACGCACACACACACACGCTTACACACACGCTTACACACACGCACACACACACGTGGAGGATCTGCTCGCTCATTGGCCGTCTCCTCTGCAGGATTACGCCACGGACGAGCATACGATGATCCAGGAGGCGATACAGCGCTCCCTGCTGGACAACTGAGGCGCACAGGACAATCCACATGGAGGCGGGACTCCAACGAAGGGGGGAGGGGGGGCGGAGCCGGAAGCGCACTGTGACGCCACGCATCCGTCACGGGAGGATGGCGGCGGTGGTGGTGCGGTACTACGATGGGTAACCAGCTTCACCGGGGGGGGTGATCTATAGGTTTATTATTCCGAAAATAAATCCTGCAATATGGTTTCAAGGAGAGAAAGGGAAAACCGCATCTAGTACTGTAAGATTTAGGAGTGATACTGTGTTTCTGCTCTCTTATTCCCCCCCCACACCCACCACCTAAAGTTGAGTCAGTTGAGTTGACAGTCGGTCTAATATCTACTAGAGTTCAGACATGACGCGCCGTCATAGAGCCAAAAACTTCCAAAGTTGTGATTAAATCCCCCCCCCCCCCCTGTCGTCAATACTTGATGTAATAAGAGGGTTCGACCACTAGGTGGCTAAACTGTTGCCGGCTAACTGGCTGGAGGCGTTTCAAGTAACGATAATGTGTAATAACTCTAGAGTTTACTCTCCAGACGTTCTCACGTTCTTGGTAAAGTGTGAGAGAGAGAGAGAGAGTGTATATGTGTGTGTGTATATGTGTGTGTGTTTGTGTTCTGTTTTTTTTCAGAGATCTACTGGAAATAATAAATACTAAGAGGGTCAAACTGGAGCCCGACGCTGGCTGCTTCATTGTGGTGTTTCCCTTGCGTCTGCCTGCTGGTAGATCTCGTCTCTGACTTCCAGAACTCTCCGTAGGGCTAACCGTTCACCGGGCGCCGCGCGGCAGGAGAGCGCCGCCGCGGCGCCGCGTCGCTTCTGTGATCGTTCTTCTCTCTTTTCTCTTTAAAAAACATATTTCTTTGGGGTCATTTCGGCGAGATTATTCTTTTCTTTTCCCTTCACGTGTCCGTCCACCAGGGGGCAGTAGAGCTCCGCACAGTTCATCATTCTGTTCATGTGCTTCAGTCAGTGTCTCCAGCTGCAGGTTTCTGGAGGCCGTTGTTTTATGAGTAACTATACATTTCTACATTTAACGACGAGATATGAATTTAAAGATTTCTTTGTTTTTAAATGTAACTCACGGTTGTGTTTTCTCTGGTTGATTTCTTATTGTTTTTATGACTTGAATGCTTCATCACAACCGACGGAGAAAAAAAAAAGACATGACTCGAATAAAAAAAGAATTCTAATTATTATTTGTGTGCCTCATAATCTGACGGCAGGTGAAGCAGCAACGGTATTCATTTCAACTTTATTTAAAAGAAATGTTTTGCCGAATGTTTATTGGATCGTGTCTTTTTATTTCACGCCGGTGTTTCTCGATGACGTGTAATTATCACAAAACACATCCAGCGTCTCATTTGTCGCTCACCAACGGGTAAATGAAATAAAATGTAACGCCCCCCCCCCCCCCCCCCCCACACACACACGCACACACACACAGATCAAATAGCTCCGTAAAGCCTTTTCACTTTGGTGCCACCTTTATTTCTTTTATCTCTGGTAAAATGAAATAATTTTGTATGCGTCTCTCACGAAAAATGACATTTTTCTCTCACTTTTATATATATTATTATATAATATATATATCATATAATATACTTATATTTGAAATATATTGCATATATTAGTTTTTTATAGGGCTGGGCACGTTAACGCGTTAATTAATTAACGCCGACAATTATTTTATTGCGCGTTAATGCAAGTTTTATTATTTATTTTATGATTGTAAAAGTGTTGCTCACAGGATTTTATTTTGTAAAAGTCTGCTACTGATTGCTGCGGAACCGGAAAAGAAAGTCATTCGCGGTTTAACAAACATGGAGAAGAGTACGTAGATTTTAAATGGCCATTTTCAATTTAAAGTTCTTAAAGACGGCGGAGTCGACAGAAACAAAGTCATATGTAACACTGCCAAGATGAATTGTCTTATCACCGGAGTACTTCCAGTCTTAAATATCATTTAAATGCGAGACACACCGTTGATGCCAGCGAACCACACAACCAAACACACAGTGGAGCGAGGCTTCGGCAGACGAGCTGCAGGGAGGAGATCAACCAAGAGAACCAACGCCACAGAGAAGTGGAGAGCTACTGCAGGTATGAGACGCCCTCAAGACACACGTCACACAGAGAATACACGAGCTGGATGGAAAGGAGAGGACTGCAAAGCGACAGCTTCACAACGTGCTGTTGCTCTCATGGGGACGACTGGACATCACTCGGTGACCACAATGACCTCGGAGTGACTGAGCATTATATTGATGAGAAGTGGGCGCTGCATCCACACGCCCTGACTGATGAACACAGAGGAGAGACATTCTGCTGACACTTTACTGAAGTTGCACAGCAGTGGAATGTGTCACATAAAGTCACCACACTGAGCAGATAGAGCACCAGAGATGATCGCTGCTGCGAGACGACTGCCTTTGATCACGTCCCTGCTTCACAGACTCCAGCGTTCTGTCACAGTGTCTCTGCATAACAGTGCATTTGACAATGTCCTGACAGATTTTATGGCACTTTAGTTCATATGGCAGAACATTTAAAATAAGTGTCAAGTTCTAGGAATTGACAAACTGCACTGAAAGTGTTTTCTGGTGTCTCACTCTAACAGGGACAACACATGTTATGGCACTTTCATTCATATGGCAGAACATTTCAAATAGAAGTGCGCTATACACTACTTTTGAATTAATTATGGATTTTGCGTATACAAATGCGATTAATCAGGGAAATCATGCAATTAATCGCGATTAAAAATTGTAATCGTTGCCCAGCCCTACTTTTTTATAATATATATTTATCATCATTATATAATATAAATATATTTAAAATATATATGTATATTATATATATTTATAATCTTTCCCCTTTGTCAGTTTTATTTGCACGTGAGGGAGAGGGAGAGAGAGAGAGAGAGGCCTCTCATCTCTTTCCCCTTTGTGTAATTACTGTAGCTAAATGATATCCCAGTGTCTCACCTCCACGGAGAGCCCCCCCCCCCCCCTCGCTCCTGGCGGATGGAGATGTTCGCTGCGAGAGGACTAACGAGATACTCGAGTGCTTCTGGGCAGGAAGGAAGTCGAGCCGCAGAAAAAAACACGGCGGAGGAGAAGAAGTCTAAAAGCTACACAAAAAGAGGTGGGGAAAAGGGAAGAAAGAGAAGTGAGTTTGTGTGTGTGGGGGGGGGGGGGGACACACACTGAATAACACATTTCATAAAGTTGAGCGTGTTTCTTTGATGCGAGCAGGATGGAGTCTGCGGCCCCGCGAGGCGACAATTAAAGCTACACGTTGCCCACGGCGACGGCGGCTCCTTCTCTTGTTTCTTTTATTTTCTTTGTGTCGCTCCGCCTTTCTGCCTCCCGCCTCTCGCCTCCCGCCTCTCACCTCCCACCTCTCACCTCTCACCTCTCGCCTCTCACCTCTCACCTCCCGCCTCTCGCCTCACTCTGCCTCCCGCCTCTCACCTCTCGCCTCTCACCTCTCACCTCTCACCTCTCGCCTCACTCTGCCTCCCGCCTCTCGCCTCCCGCCTCTCACCTCTCACCTCCCGCCTCTCGCCTCACTCTGCCTCCCGCCTCCCGCCTCTCGCCTCTCACCTCTCACCTCTCGCCTCTCACCTCTCACCTCTCGCCTCACTCTGCCTCCCGCCTCTCGCCTCTCACCTCTCACCTCTCGCCTCTCACCTCCCGCCTCTCGCCTCACTCTGCCTCCCGCCTCTCACCTCCCGCCTCTCACCTCTCACCTCTCGCCTCTCACCTCTCGCCTCACTCTGCCTCCCGCCTCCCGCCTCTCACCTCTCACCTCTCGCCTCACTCTGCCTCCCGCCTCTCGCCTCCCGCCTCTCACCTCTCACCTCCCGCCTCTCGCCTCACTCTGCCTCCCGCCTCTCACCTCTCACCTCTCACCTCCCTCTCGCCTCGCTCTGCCTCCCGCCTCTCGTCTCCCGCCTCTCACCTCCCGCCTTTCGCCTCCTGCCTCTCCTCCTGCCTCTCGCCTCTTGCCTCTTGCCTCCTGTCTCCTGTCTCCCGCCTCTCACCTCTCACCTCTCACCTCTCCCGCCTCCCGCCTCTCACCTCTCACCTCCCACCTCTCGCCTCGCTCTACCTCCCGCCTCACTCTGCCTCCCGCCTCCCGCCTCTCACCTCTCGCCTCCCGCCTCTCACCTCTCGCCTCCCTCTCGCCTCCCGCCTCTCGCCTCGCTCTGCCTCCCGCCTCTCGCCTCCCGCCTCTCACCTCCCGCCTTTCGCCTCCTGCCTCTCGCCTCTCGCCTCTTGCCTCTTGCCTCCTGTCTCCCGCCTCCCGCCTCCTGCCTCTCGCTCCGCCCCTTTTTCTTCCGCCTCCGTTATTTAAACCTGTTTTCTCTCCTCCTGCCGGGAGCCTTTTGGAGCTCGGCCTGAACTTTGCGGCCGTCGAGGGGCGGGGTCAACGAGTGACCTCGAAGTCAAAGACTTTGAAGAGGCGACCGACGAAGGAGTCGCCACGCGGTCCGATGGCTTCGTGGACGCGGAACAACTTCTGGTTAGAAAAAGGAAAGTCGGTTTCAGGCAACTTATCCTTGAAGGGTTCGTTCTGAGCCAGGGGTCAGAGGTCAGCAGTGTTGTGAGGATGGATAAATGTGCATTTGTTCAGGCAGCTGGAGTAAAAGACCCCGCGGCCCGGGATCAGAGGGAAGAGCTCCTCCTGGAGGAGGGTCATGTGACCAGGAGGAGGAGGAGGGTCATGTGACCAGGAGGAGCGACTGGAGTCCATCAACCTGCAGCTTCCAGAACACGAGTCAAAACATTCATCATAAAAAAGAAGAGATAGGAACTCCTCAAATGCCTGGAAAGTTCTCTCTCTCTCCCTCTCTCTCTCTCTCTCTCTCTCTCTCTCTCTGTCTGTCTGTCTCTCTCTCTGTCTCTCTCTCTCTCTCTCTCTCCCCTTTCTCTCTCTCTCCCCTCTCTCTCTCTTTCTCTCTCTCCCCCTCTCTCTCTCCCCCTCCCTCCTCTCTCTCTCTCTCTCTCTCTCTCTCTTCTCTCTCTCCCCTCTCTCTCCCCCTCTCTCTCTCTCTCTCTCTCTCTCTCTCTCTCTCATAGTTTTGCTGAGCCAGGTGTCTGTGGTGAGGTGAAGAGGAGCGCTGGGAGTAGGTTCACCGTGAAGATTTCCTCAGTCAGGAAGTGCGGGAGGGGGGATCCTGGGGGGGGGGGGGGATCCTGCCGCCCGGCCCCACGCAGGTCGGCCCCTCGCCGAGTGTTTGAACACAAAGCGCCACGGGGCTCCCCGACATCAAGACTGGTTCTACAGAGACTCCTCTTCCTCTTTTAAACTCTTTAGCAACCAAACCCCCCCCCCCCCCCACACACACACACTCTCACACACACACACACACACTCACACACACACACACACACACACACACACTCACACACACACACACACACACACACACACACACACACACACACACACACACACACTGTGGCCTCAGAGCAACAAGACTTAACTTTGATTTCATAATGCCAGCAACCAGCGTGGATCCTTATCAGCTCAATGAAACGAGCACATCTCCTGTGTGTGTGTGTGTGTGTGTGTGTGTGTGTGTAGTTGTGAGTGTGTGAGTGAGTGAGTGTGTGTAGTTGTGAGTGTGTCTGAGTGAGAGTGTGTGAGTGTGTGAGTGAGTGAGTGTGTGTAGTTGTGAGTGTGTCTGAGTGAGAGTGTGTGAGTGTGTGAGTGAGTGAGTGAGTGTGTAGTTGTGACTGAGAGTGAGAGTGAGAGTGTGTGAGTGTGTGAGTGTGAGTGAGTGTGTGTAGTTGTGAGTGTGTGAGAGTGAGAGTGTGTGAGAGTGAGAGTGTGTAGTTGTGAGTGTGAGTGAGTGTGTGTAGTTGTGAGTGTGTGTGAGAGTGAGAGTGTGTGAGAGTGAGAGTGTGTAGTTGTGAGTGAGTGTGTGTAGTTGTGAGTGAGTGAGTGTGTGTAGTTGTGAGTGAGAGTGTGTGAGTGTGTGAGTGAGTGAGTGTGTGTAGTTGTGAGTGTGTCTGAGTGAGAGTGAGTGTGAGAGTGTGTATTTCCGTCCCCTCTAAAAGTCGTCAGATCTTCTCGTGTTCAGTAAATTAAATTGATTTATAATCTGTTTTTCTGTAAATCCAAGAGCAACGAGGTTAATGGTGCTGTTGATATTACACGATATAATATGTATCTATATCTATATATATATCATATACATATAAATGATATATATAGATATATACAGATATATATGTGTATATATATCATTTATATATGATATATATATCATATGTATAGATATATACATATATATATATGTATATATCTACATCAATATATATCATATATATATATTATATATATATGTGTATATATCATATGTATATATATGTATATATATATGAATTAATATTTTTCCCACTAAAAGCTTGGAAAGATCTCAGAATCTGTTTCTGCAGAAATATTAGCCTGAAGTGAACATGAGGCGTCAGGAGGGTTTCATCATCGTCATCATCATCATCATTATCACCATCATCACTATCATCATCATCACCGTCATCATCATCATCATCATCATCATCACCTCCTGGTATGTTTACTTATTATCTTCGCATTGAAAATGCAGAAGGTTCTGTTTTGATCGCCGTGTATTTATTTATTTATTTATTTGTATGCGTGTTACTCGCATAACAAAAAAAGTTTTAAACCGAATCGCATGACATTTGGTGGGATGATTGGTTATTATCCGGGGACCATTTGATTAGATTTTGGAATCGATCGGGTCAAAGGTCAAGGTCATGGAAAGGTCAAAATCTTCTTTTTACCATTTATATCCAATTGGCAACTAAAGCCAACATGTTGATAATCCAATGCCCAGTCAGTGACGTGTGAAGGTCCACGAGAGCCGCTTCACACGGACATCCTCTCAGCCGCTGCTCTCACACGTGAAAGGTAAGCACTGTCCCTGGTGTGTGTGTGTGTGTGTGTGTGAGTGCGTGTGTGTGTGTGTGTGTGTGTGTGAGTGTGTGTGAGTGAGTGTGTGTGTGAGAGTGTGTGTGTGTCTGTGTGTCTGTGTCTGTGTGTGTGTCTGTGTGTGTGTGTGTGTGTGTGTGTGAGTGTGTGTGTGTGTGTGTGTGTGTGTGTGTGTGTGTGCCGAGTGATTGAGCAAGTGGGTGAGTGAGTGAGAGATAAAGTAAGCAGCGGCTGTGTGTAAAAAAAAAGTGTGTCTGTGTGTGTGTGTCTGTGTGTGTGTGTGTGTGTGTCTGTGTGTGTGTGTGTGTGTGTCTGTGTCTGTGTGTGTGTGTGTTTGTGTGAGCAAGGCCCAAGGCTATTATTCTCCCATTAATTTTTCCATTTGAAATCAAACCTCAGCGGGCGTGCATGAGGGAATCAGAGGGGGCGGGGCTAGAGTGGGGATAACCTCATCGGGGGGGGGGGGGGGGGCTGTACCAACGTGTGTGTCCAACAGGGGAGGCAATTCCCCTTTCAGAGGAATCCTCGATACTCTCTTCTCTCGTCTTCAGTCCAGGATGACCCCCCTTTTCCTCACTTCTTTTCTTCTCTTCACTTCTTTTCCTCACTTATTTTCTTCTCTTCACTTCTTCTCTTCACTTCTTTTCGTCACCTCTTTTCTTCATTTCTTTTCTTTTATTCACTTATTTTCTTTTTCTTCACTTCTTCTCTTCACTTCTTTTCTTCATTTCTTTTCTTTTCTTCACTTCTGTTTCTGTTCTTTTTCTTCACTTCTTTATTTCTTTTCTTTTTCTACATATCTTTTCTTCACTTCTTTTCTTTATTTCTTTTCTTTTATTCACTTATTTTCTTTTCTTCACTTCTTTTCTTCATTTCTTTTCTTCACTTCTTTTCTTTTTCTTCACTTCTTTTCTTCATTTCTTTTCTTTTATTCACTTCTTTTCTTTATTTCTTTTCTTTTCTTCACTTCTTTTCTTCATTTATTTTCTTTTATTCACTTCTTTTCTTTTTATTCACATTTGTTTCCTCTGTGGTAAAATGTAATAATACTATTTAGGCTATTTAAAAACAATTTAAAACATAATTGACGGGGTGATATTCCATGAATTATTTTCTTCTTTTTTCTAGTAAATTTGAGGCTCTAATCTCAGAATATCAGAGTTTAAAAGATTGATTTATAATTTTTATATCTGATGTGAGGAGAAATGTTTTAATATTTAACCTTAAAACCTACAAACAAAACCCAGTTACATCTTCATCACACACACACACTCACACACTCACACACACCTACACTCACACACACTCACACACACACACAAACACACACTCACACACACACACACCTACACTTCCTCCTCAGTCACAACTCTCTTTTTCTTAGATGTTTTTTAAAGTGCCGGTGTTTGCTAATCTGTCCATCAGACGCTGTCCTGTTGTGACGGGAGAGGGGAGAGGGGGGGGGGG
>NC_079396.1:28142236-28157236 GCF_029220125.1 Pseudoliparis swirei
TTACAGATTTCTCCTGTACTATTACAAGTGTTCAATTATTATGAAATATAAGCTTTTGAGATTACTGTGAAAAATCTAAATACATTGAAACATCTACAAAACATTCAATGTTTCAATTAAAGTAGGGGTTAGAAACTGAATTACATATAAAGTACACACCAATATTGATTTTAAAACATTTTATTTAATGTACATTTTCAAAATCAACCAATTATTCACTATCAGTTGATAAGTGAAAGCAAAACATACCACAAAGGTCCATAATTGTGCTGTAGCTCAGTGGGGTAAGAGGGCCGTCCTGCAACCCCAAGGTTGTCGGTTCGATCTCCCCATTAGTTGCAAGTCGAAGTGTCCTTGAGCAAGGCACTGAACCCCAGTTGCTTCCTCATCACTGCAGCCCACTGCTCATAATAACTAAGGATGGGTTAAATGCAGAGAACTAATTTCCCCTTGAGGGATTAATAAAGTATATTTCTTCTTCATAAATATTTAAAGTGACAGTGCAGATAAAGAACAATCTTCCAAATTTCCAGTAATCAGCCAGATCCTCGGTGCATCTGGGGAAAAAGGAAGAAGGACAAACAAATTCACTGGAAAGTCCTGAGAAAGTTGGCTTTCATTTCTTCCCATTCCTTTAAACAAACTTAAACTAACTATTTTGAAATTGTCTGTACCAATTGACATTCTGTCAATCTGAACAGTCAGCTTTGAGAATGATAGTAATTAAATGACTACCTATTTAAAGCTGTTCCATCAGAAACATGTGAATCACGAAAAGAAGAAAGACGTGGATTCACAACAATGACGTTTCACAGATGTATCATAGCAAGGTAAACACACTTGTAGCTAAACAAAAAAGAAGCTAATTGATACATCTAGATCAAACCAACCACCGATAATTATATTGTGACATGCCTGAGGGTCTTTTCCTCAATGCCCCTTTAGAAATAAAAAAAGGGTAGATGATGATAATGATGACGACATGTCTTTGAAAAGTATGCTAACTCTACGGTGGCCCTGAGAGATCAACACACTGCCACTTAAGAAAACACATGCAAAAAGACAAAACACAGGCAAGTTAAGATTAAACTTTAGCAATTTGACAACACATGTCCAGTATTTAGAAAACATGCATAAATACAGAAAACAGAAGTGTTTAAGGACAATGGTGCTGAGCACGGTTTGAACATGTTTGTTGCTGCTAGTTTGAGACTCGTGAAGTTATTGAAGTGACGTCGGCTCCGTATACCATCTGTTTATGTTGGGAACTGACTTTTGCTGCTGCTTTACTCTGAAGTGACCTAACTCATAGGACTTTGCAGAATTCAATCTCATATGACCTCATCTTCAAAATTGAAAAAGTTACGTTAACTGTAGCTTGCATAATAACCATATAAGCAATAACTTTATGGTGGTGATAGTAGTACGAGGTATGTTTATTTCAGGTAAGGTAATAGTGGTCTGTTTGGGGATTTTTCAAGGAAAGAAGTCTCATGGGAATGCTTGGCTTACTGTAGACTATACGTCTGTATATTTTTTTGGTCTAATAATGCCTACATGAATATGATGCAGGCTACAGGCTGTCTGTCCACACTGTTAAACCGGATAGTACAGTTTAAAATCTGTGAAATCTCCTCAGAAATAATCAGAATGACTGATATAATTCAGCTTTTCCGCTCTGCAAGGTCCTGCGAGGTGCATGCAGCTCACTTTCCGGTGAGTAGAGCAGTAGCATATTGTGAGTCCAAACAGATGATACAATACCCGATTTCAATAACTTCATGAGTAACAAACCATAGCAACAGCAAGCCTGTCAAGCTGTGTTCATCACGATTTAGTGTCCTCTTGAAACACTTTTTCTTAATTTGCAGCGCTTTTCTGTACCGTGTTGTGTCGTCTGAATTTGCAGTGCTTTTCTAAATGCTGCACATGTGCTGTCAATTTGATGAAGTTGTTTTCTTAATTTGCTTGTGTTTTGTCGATTAGCATGTTTTATTAAGTTGCAGTGCCCTGACCTCTCAGGGCCACCGTACAACTCAAAGGAAGGCCGAAGGAAAAGCTCCTCAGTTTTTATGGCCAGTGGAAGAACTGTCTTAAAAAAGTGCTTTGCTCAGATCATTAAAGTACTTGAGAAATCATATCTAATATTAATCACAATGTAAGGTTTTGCAATAGTGGTTCAAATGGAGTAATATCTTTTATATATGCTGCAGTGGATACGTGATGGACTTTGGGTGTTTCCCCCCGTCAATGTTGTTCCAATCCTTATTGAGCTGAAAAATATAAGAAAGTTTCGTGTAATTAGCTATTATCAGTGTTGAAAAGGGTAATGTGAAAATGAATCAGAAAAACTGCCACCACATATTTCGTGCATGCAGAAAGTATTCAGACTTTTCCCCATTTGTTATGTTGCAACCTTATGATAGAATCATTTGAATTAATTTTACCTCATCAATCTACACTCAATACCCTGCAATAAAAAGAAAACTGAATTATCACATTGACATACGTATTCAGACCCTTTACTTGGTACTTAGTTAATGCACCTTTGGCACGGTTAAAGCCTCGTCTCTTGATAAAAGCGACAAGCTTTACACACCTGGATTTGGGGATGTTCTGCCATTCTTTTCTGCAGATCCTCACACGCTCTGTCAGGTTGGATGGGGACCGTTGGTAAACAGACATTTTCAGATCACTAAAAACAAATCACAAACCTATAAGTGACCATGGAAGGTGAACTCAGTTTTAAGAATCATATCACCAGCATCACCAAGGTGCCTTTTTCCAACTCAGAAACATTTACAAAATTAGAGCTTTATTTCCCAGTCTGACTTAGAGTAACTCATGCATGCATTTGTTTTGAGCAGGCTTCTTAAATGAACACAACACATTTTTACAGTATGTATGTGTGTATTGTTTCTGTTTAAATGCACATGTTTGCTGTTTTATATTGTTTTTTGTAAGAACAAATCCTATCTCTCTTATGTCTTGTCTGTTTGCTTACCTGTCCCTGAGTGGAATTATGTGCCCCACCATCCAGTGGTATCTTGTCACTCCTGGTTCTTCAGCCTTCTCATGATCTTGCAGGCCATGCACTGCTCAGGGTCCAGTGCTGTGTGCAGTACGGTTCGAAAAAGTGAAGAATACTGTCAATTATATCCATGTCACCCACCCTAAACCACATTCAAGTATGTTTTCTGGTTGTGAGACAGAATCATGCCAACAAGCTAACGTTACCTGAAGCTAGTTTACTTAACTAGCTAACCAAACTCTTTGTAACAGTCCGTTTATCCACCTATAGCATTATTTAATCCATTATGAACTGTATTGAACACACTAATTAACTGATTTTAATGTAATAACATTACTTTTAAACATGTAAAATGATTAATTTGTTTCCATATGTCTAAATGAAATATGTTTAAACTATGCTAAACAGAAAATTACATAAGGTTGTTTCAGAAAGTAACAGTGAAAATGTTTTCTTACCTGATATCTTCAATAATTTTGCAGGATATCAATTCACGTAACTTTGCTGGTCACCACATCCCGTATGATCCTTCCTCTGTGTCCCAGTCTTTCTTTCTCCGTTGACATCCCACAAGTTAAAATCGCAGGCATATGTAAAATACTTCAGGTAATAATGCAGGTAGGTCAACAGCAGACACTGCGGCTTCCCGCTCAAACAGACGTAATTTCAAATCCGGGCGCGGACATTTCACATTGGCCAGTTCACTGAGTGACAGGCAGATTACCCAATCATGTTCAAAGCAACGTGGGAGACAGCCCAATGGACAAATATAGAAAAAGATGACTTGTTTTGAAAGAAACTAAAGAAATGTCTGTATTTAGTTGTATTTATAGGCTGGTATATTCAATTAACTCTTTCCATTGCAGTGTATGAATACAAATGAAATACTATATGGTAAAGTTGTAATAATACCTATAGGTTAACACAAACACACATAGACACATGGTAGGCTATATATATATATATTTCCACACTTAGTATGTTTTAAGGCGGTTGGTCATTCAATTCCTTGAATATGATGCAGGCTACAGGCTGTCTGTCCACACTGTTAAACCGGATAGTAATGACTGATATAATTCAGCTTTTTCTCTGCAGAAGGTCCGTGGTGCATGCAGCTCACTTCTTCCGAGTGGGAGCAGTAGCATATTGTAGGTCCACAACGTAAACAGATGATACAATACCCGATTTCAATAACTATGAGTAACAAACCATAGCAACAGCAAGCCTCCAAGCTGTGTTCATCACGATTTAGTGAAACACTTTTCTTAATTTGGTCAATTTGATGAAGTTGTTTTCTTAATTTGCTTGTGTTTTGTCGATTAGCATGTTTTATGCAGTGCCCTGACCTCTCATTTTATGGCCAGTGGAAGAACTGTCTTAAAAAGTGCTTTGCTCAGATCATTAAATCATATCTAATATTAATCACAATGTAAGGTTTTGCAATAGTGGTTCAAATGGAGTAATATCTTTATATGCTGACTTTGGGTGTTTATTGAGCTGAAAATATAAGAAAGTTTCGTAATTAGCTATTATCAGTGTTGAAAAAAATGAATCAGAAAAAACTGCCACCACATATTTCCATTTTGTTATGTTGCGAATCATTTGAATTAATTTTACCTCATCAATAAAACTGAATTATCACATTGACATAATTCAGACCCTTTACTTGGTACTTAGTTAATGCACCTTTGGCTGGGTTAAAACACCTGGATTTGGGATGTTCTGCCATTCTTTTCTGCAGATCCTCACACGCTCTGTCAGGTTGGATGGGGAAACAGACATTTTCAGATCACTAAAACAAATCACAAACCTATAAGTGACCATGGAAGGTGAACTCAGTTTTAAGAATCATATCACCAGCATCACCTTTTCCAACTCAGAAACATTTACAAAATTAGAGGCTTTATTTCCCAGTCTGACTGCATTTGTAAATGAACACAACACATTTTTACAGTATGTATGTGTATTGTTTCTGTTTAAATGCACATGTTTGCTGTTTTATATTGTTTTTTGTAAGAACAAATCCTATCTCTCTTATGTCTTGTCTGTTTGCTTACCTGTCCCTGAGTGGAATTATGTGCCCCACCATCCAGTGGTATCTTGTCACCTGGTTCTTCAGCCTTCTCATGATCTTGCAGGCCATGCACTGCTCAGGGTCCAGTGCTGTGTGCAGTACGGTTCGAAAAAGTGAAGAATACTGTCAATTATATCCATGTCACCCACCTAAACCACATTCAAGTATGTTTTTCTGGTTGTGAGACAGAATCATGCCAACAAGCTAAAACTAGCTAACCAAACTCTTTGTAACAGTCCGTTTATCCACCTATAGCATTATTTAATCCATTATGAACTGTATTGAACACACTAATTAACTGATTTTAATGTAATAACATTACTTTTAAACATGTAAATGATTAATTTGTTTCCATATGTCTAAATGAAATATGTTTAAACTATGCTAAACAGAAAATTACATAAGGTTGTTTCAGAAAGTAACAGTGAAAATGTTTTCTTACCTGATATCTTCAATAATTTTGCAGGATATCAATTCTGCTGGTCACCACATCCCGTATGATCCTTCCTCTGTGTCCCAGTCTTTCTTTCTCCGTTGACATCCCACAAGTTAAAATCGCAGGCATATGTAAAATACTTCAGGTAATAATGCAGGTAGGTCAACAGCAGACACTAGCAGACCTGCCGAGTAGCAAACAGACGTAATTTCAAATCCGTAGGACATTTCTCATTGGCCAGTTCTCTGAGTGACAGGCAGGTTATCCAATCATGTTCAAAGCCACGTGGTGAGGCTGCCAATAGCAATGGTTTTAGTAACATAACAAATATAGAAAAGATGACTTGTTTTGAAAGAAACTAAAGAAATGTCTGTATTTAGTTGTATTTATAGGCTGGTATATTCAATTAACTCTTTCCATTGCAGTGTATGAATACAAATGAAATACTATATGGTAAAGTTGTAATAATACCTATAGGTTAACACAAACACACATAGACACATGGTTATATATATATATTTCCACACTTAGTATGTTTTAAGGGTTGGTCATTCAATTCCTTTGTAGTATACTTACTAGTCTACAGTCAACAGAACTCCAACACATTGATCCATATGAAGCGTTTCCTCTACATTGAGTCTACTCAGAAGTGGTAGATTATTATTTGTATTATTACTATTATTTCCCCGGTTAGCCTCAACACAAGAACACACAAGTAGAGGCCCAGTGTTTAGTGGTTCTTTAATTAAAGAAAATGAAGCACCCAAATATTTAAAAAAAGTTTTAGTGCCATTCCAAATGAGGACTGATGAATTGAGATGGAACAATCAACAATAATCACTGCATATATTGCTTATCGCTGGATTGATATCATGGTGACATTCTATTTACATTCAGATGGCCCATAGTATGACCCTCTTGCATTTTAACAAATCCCTGACCTTTCCTTTAGAACCACCAAAATGCCAACTGTGCAAACATGACAATGTCATTTCCCTAACTGTGTTGCAGTGTTATGCAGGTTGGTTTCGAGTTCAGCCTTTGCCCACAGCAACACTCATTTGCCAACAATCCCATACAAGTTGCAACATGTTTTCAAACTTTTAATCGCATGTAGCAAGTCAATCCATTTGTCTTTATTCTTCTGCATAGCTCAAATCCAGCAGATCCAAGGTGTTGGCCAAAGTAGTTGCCATCCTTTATATGGGACAATGTACATTTTAATTGTTCAACTGCTCACTGTAGACAGTGAATGTCTTTAGTTGTCAGCAAGGTAGATTCAACAGTAATTGTGCAGTTTGATAATGCACTACAGCATCATCTCCAGGCTAAATTGGCTGAGTATAACTGATCTCTGAACGATGAAAAGGCTGATTTAACCCGCAAATACCATACATTTTTGGAGGCACATTCAAGACTACTTGAGCTCTCAGGCTGAAAAGGTTGAATTAAAGGCAGCCAACAACGCTGTTTCTCGGATAAAGAATCTGCTGTCCTCAATTCCCCGCTAAATGCAGTCTTTGGCTGATGCCCAAGACAGCATGCACTGCAGCAGCACAAGGCCTACTTTCTTGGCTAAACTCCCCTCTGTGGATGCCCAAGACTCCGTGCTCTATAGCAGCCCTGGGCCTGAATCACATGGGCAAAGGTTACTGTCTTTTACCGCCGCCCAAAGTAGCAAGCAACTATGGCAGAATCAAACCCAGTTAATTTAACCGCCTGGAAGTGTCCACCTCTATTTTTTACTTGCACAACTTGGAATGTGGAAATCAAATGTTTTTCATAGCAGTCATTTTCAATATTTTGAACAGTAAAGGCCTATTCCAGTTCAATGTAACACAATTAATATCACAGATAGCAAACTATCTCCCTCCCGGATGCATCATAGGCTCGATCAGTGGCTAGATGTACCCATATTCATTCAATTTGGATCCTTCCATAAAGCAGCTCATTTGGCCCGGATCAATTACTTTACATACCGACATATATTTAATATGCATCAATGGGGAAAGAAATGCAATCGGAAATAATATCAAAAACAGTTTATTAAAAGGACATCAAATTATTTCTTGTACATGTATGAATCACATTTATTTATAATTAGTTCGAGACAATATATACACACATACATATGGAGTAAAACTATAGCTCACATTAGAACACAAGAGCTCCAACTAATGCAACCATACATACCGACCACCTAACCCAAATACCACAATTCTCCCGGAGAATAGCCTCAAGTGAATGGTGGAACTTCCAACTGAGAACTGGTGTGTGTATATATATATATATATATTATATATAAAATATAAATATATATTTTAATTCTGTTCAGTGTGGGGATACCTGGAGCTACCCGGTTTGCTGCCAGGTTGAACCACCTAATGGCATGCTTTAGAATCTGTTCATCAGTGGATGCATGTGTGGCATGATTCTTTCTGACGGCATCTGTAATCACACAAGCAGATACAAAATCTCATGAATCCTCAGTGCAACATAGAGCAGAAATGCAGTCTAAAATCTAGTAGCTGTCTGGCACTTAAGGTGTGCTATGCTATATTTAGAGCCAATATATCATATAACTATTATGTAAAGATATAGTCGAGTAACATTTACCCAAGTAGAGAATAAAGTTGCAATTCAAACATTTTATTTAGCACTGTTAAATAAAGATCTGGGAAAGATGGTTATTCGTAAGTTTGAACACTACTCAAGACCTCTGGGTGAATCCAAATTGTTTTCATTAAATATGAGTTACTTACGCAGGAGCAAAGTCTTAGATGTCATTTGACAGAATAATTTTTTTCCATTCATTCGAGGATGTTCCACGTTTGGCATCATGTCGTCCGATCGTTGCCAGGGAGGAAATCGAAAAAGTACGATTAATATTTGATACTTTACAGAATGTTTGAAAAAACATTTCCATCAAACATGGTGTTGTCTAGTGTTAATTACATACAATAGATTTTAATCAGCTTTAGTGAGATTCTTAAAACAAAAAACTCACCACTCATTAGAATGTTGACGGGATCTTTGAGAAAGGTCCACTTCCTCCATTGTGGTACACGGCCTCTGTAATTGTCTCCAGCATGCCTAGGATTTGAACTGGAACAGCTATATAAAAAAACCATTAGAAAAAGTTAAAAAAATGTAACGATTAAGAGATTTTACATAAAATATGGAAATATCAAGTTTTATACAATTTAATTAATGCAATCATAATAATCATATTCACTTGGATTCAATGTGACAGTGTGTATTGCATGTCTTGTATCCAATTAACAATTGTTAACATTTAAAAAAATTAAATGATTAAAAGGTTCAATTTGAATCCCATAGCCGTTTGAGGTGTTGCTCACCACAGCAGGCAATGGTGTCTGAACCACCCTCGCCAGGTGGGCGTGTTGTTCGCTGTCCTGCTGGTTATGATGGAATAGTTAGAGGAGGCAATGATTGAGGGACAACTGTCCCGCTAGTGGTTGGACCCCTGTTTTGTGGGAATTTTCATTTTCACTGTCTCCATCCGAGTCTCCATAGAAATGGCTAGAAAGAGATAGAAAAACTAATTGGTCATACTATAAAATGAATGACAGACGCTTTATTTTATTAAGGTAAAAGTGTTCTAAAGAATAAAATGTATACACATTTACTCACAGCATTGGCTTCCTCTTTTTAGGAATTTCCTCTTCTGACTGGAGATCTGATGTGTCTCAAGACATATTTCCACCAAGTAATTATCTAAAAATTAAGTCACATAAACACAATGAAAAAGTACAGAATTATAAACAGAACAATGTGATTAAAATGTTGTTTCCCCCAACATATATAACAAAGTGATTTTTTATATCCGTTTAAAACGCCAATTAATACAATATTAATATAATACCGCATGATCCAATTACTCTGACGTCATGTGTCTGCCAGTCTGGTCCAGGTTGTTCCCTCGGATACTTGGTAGCAGTAGTGCCACAAAGCTGGTATAGCTTTTGTTAGTCAAGAATTCTATGAAGTGGAACATCCTGAATTACAGAGGAAAGAAACAAACAGTGTCACTTGTCACAGAAATATAACCTTCTGTTCCAAGAACTTTGAAAAAAATAATATTTTGCAACTATTAAAGTTCTTAATAACCAGGAGTATGAAAATGTGTGTTTGACAACACGAGGTATACCGTAAAAAGAGATTAAACGGCAATAATAGGCGTGTTATACACATTGAAGAGAAGAAACTTTACTGAACAGTCAAAGTTGTATTCAGTTTCCCATCAATCACAGTGATGTAGTCAAAACATCTTGACGGACCCTCCGTCTAATGGTGGAGCTGGAGACAGGCCCATTCTTTCTGTTCATTTTATCTAAAACAAACCAAAATACAAACAATGTTTGAAATGCATCTTTTCTTTCAGGAAATATACAATATCTATTTGTTCTCAATTGTATTAATTTGTAGTGCTTATATAGCATGTCAAGTCATTTTATAAAAACACTGTTACGGATGCGTGGTGTGGAGGACCCAAACGCAGCAGGAGTTTCACGAAAACTGAGTTTATTCTCAGTGCAGGAACACGGACAACACCACACGGGAACGAAATAAGACGATCTGACACCAGACAAACAGAAGGACACAGATTAAATACACAGGGAACGAGACACAGGTGGAAACAGTCAGGGCGTGTCTGAAACAATCAGGAAAGAAACAGACAAGCACAGGGAGGGAAGAGCAGGAAACAGGAAACGAGACAGGGACTTCAACATAAAACAGGAAACACACAGATCCTAACAAACACTACGCTATTAAGATAGTATTTTAATGAATTAATACAAATCTGGTCATTATAAAGTTAAACAGGTTATACGGTTCCCTCTCAGATGTGTCTTTAAGTTGCTGTGAAAACATTTCCTTCCAAAGAATGTGTGCTTACCTGAATTGTAGAGATGGCGATCAACAGTGTTGTCACTTCTGTACAACTGTGAGGATGACATTGCAAATTCTAAGTTACGTGTTGAGAACTCAATACATGCAGAATTAAATTAAAACAGGTCTGTGCTGGCGCTCGCTATTAGCTCGCGAGCTAGCGCTATTAGCTCGCGAGCTAGCGCTCGTTATTAGCTCGCGGGCTAGCGGTTAGCTCGCTCAGCTTCCATCGCGCACCCTTGGGTTGGAGCTAACCTAACCACTGACAATTCAGCGCTAGCTGCAGAAGATAGCTCCATGAGAACCACACCTGGTAGTTAGCTGGACCAGCCCTGGCAGAGGGACAGCAGTAGCAACATCAGCTTATACACCATCACCAACTGTGTGTGATTAAATACGATTTTTTCTTTTAAAACCGGGATGTTACGGTAATAACTTATTTACGTTGAAGTCTAACAATACCTCAAACTTCACAAAGCAATGTTAGCGGCAGCCAAAAGAGGAGGGAACTCTTAAGAAAACGAGCCATAATTCGACAGTAGCAACACAATTCAACACTTACCTAACTCGTACTTCTGGCGCAAAGAGCTGCAGTTTTGAAAATACCAGTTTGAAAAGTCGAAGGGCAACAACGTGGAGCATCCACCGCAGTCACAACGCTGTCTGATGGTGCGCGGATCCGGTGGCATGACCAAACCGAGTGCGACAGGAGGGCGGATAGGATCAACTGCTATCTGGGATGCTTCGCACTCCGCTCGTGGTGGTCATTGCCATTGTGACGGTCTTATTTCTAGTTGACACTAAATCCTATATGGCAAGTTTCTGCTGCACTGCTCTCTTGAGGTTGAAACTTTCAAGCATGTTACATGCATTTAGCTGGCGCTTATCCAAAAGCGACTTACAGTTAGAAGTTAGATGTCTCGCTCCGGGACACCGACACTGGACAAATACTCACGGTCGCCCTATAATGCTCCTATAAAGAACAAGTATCAAAACCTATTATTTCTTCTACTTTGTACTCTTAAAAAAATGCAATATGTTTAATGTAATGACAAAAGTTAGCTACATTTAGATTCAGATTTACAGAGTTTGAATGTAAAAGTACACATTAATATAAATATAATATGATCTGCCTTAAAATTACAAAGAAAATCGTTAAATTGTTAGTATGGACATAAACCTTCATATAAGGAGCTCCACCTTTAATTACAGGTAATAATTGTTGTTTTACATGAATTTGTATGTCATTTAAGAAAACGGTAAAAATACTGTATTAATAATACAGTCATTTTTCTTTACAAAAATGGGAAAAATGTTATTTTGTATTATGAGCATAAAACTTAAATTAACAGTTGGGTTGTTAATTTAAAGATAATGTCTGTAATTTCACAGAGTTTTGTATGTAATTTAAAAAGAAAGAAAAATACTGTAAATATTTAGAGTTATTTTCCGTAAAATTAGGATCTTTTTTTACAGTGTAGTTTACAGTTTATTTTACTTCATATTAAACTTTTTATTATTCTGTTACTTCTTTTATTCATTGGCTTTCTTTCTGGTTTGTTCTATAATTTGATATTTCATCTTCTCCTTTATTTGTTTATTCTATCATCTCACCATCATGATAAAAAATCTGAAAAAAGAAATGAAAACATTGAAAAAAAATACACACTTAGGTTATTATTTTACTACTTTATATATTATGAAGCTTCAGAGGGGTTAGTCCACAGCTTCAGACCCATTCATACATTTATTAATAAAACTATATATTATGAAGCTTTAGAGGGGTTAGTCCACCCAGCATCAGACTTATTCATACATTTATTAATACAACTATATATTATGAAGCTTTAGAGGGGTTAGTCCACCCAGCATCAGACCCATTCATACATCTATTAATAAAACTATATATTATGAAGCTTCAGAGGGGTTAGTCCACCCAGCATCAGACCCATTCATACATCTATTAATAAAACTATATATTATGAAGCTTCAGAGGGGTTAGTCCACCCAGCATCAGACTCATTCATACATTTATTAATACAACTATATATTATGAAGCTTCAGAGGGGTTAGACCACCCAGCATCAGACCCATTCATACATTTATTAATAAAACTATATATCATGAAGCTTTAGAGGGGTTAGTCCACTCAGCTTCTGAGACTCATTCATACATTTATTAATAAAAACTATATATTATGAAGCTTTAGAGGGGTTAGTCCACCCAGCATCAGACTCATTCATACATTTATTAATAAAACTATATATTATGAAGCTTTAGAGGGGTTAGTCCACAGCTTCAGACTCATTCATACATTTATTAATAAAACTATATATCATGAAGCTTTAGAGGGGTTAGTCCACTCAGCATCAGACTCATTCATACATTTATGAATAAAACTATATATTATGAAGCTTTAGAGGGGTTAGTCCACAGCTTCAGACTCATTCATACATTTATGAATAAAACTATATATTATGAAGCTTTAGAAGGGTTAGTCCACAGCTTCAGACTCATTCATACATTTATGAATAAAACTATATATTATGAAGCTTTAGAGGGGTTAGTCCACAGCTTCAGACTCATTCATACATTTATGAATAAAACTATATATTATGAAGCTTTAGAGGGGTTAGTCCACAGCTTCAGACTCATTCATACATTTATTAATAAAAACCTGGAGACCAGTGATTATTTTATGGCTGTTTAATGAAACAATAACTGAACCTGTTTTATCCAATATTAATTTAGATGTTCCCTCATTTGCATATTTTTACGATACATTTTCAACCATATGATGGATTTTCGTAGCAGATATAAGTCAGTCTACACATCAGGATGAGCTCCTCTTCCAGATAGAGGGGACCCCTCCTCCTCCTCCTCCTCCTCCTCGGTTGAACTATTAACTAGCTGCTGCTCAACAGTCTTGCTGACTGGCGGTGAGGAAGCAGGAGGATCAAAGTTATCATGTCGAGGAGAAAGGCTCCTTTCAGCCGGGGCCCATTGGGCCTGTCCTCTCCATCTCACCCCCCCACCCCACTCCTCACCTCCCTCATCCCACTCTCACCCCCCCCCCCCCCAACACTTCCTACTTTTCTCCTCACTCATCACTCCTTACACGTGATATGAAATAATTATCCCCCCCCCCCCCCCCGGCCGGAGACGCGTCCGTCACCTGCTGAAAGTAATCACATCCACATTTGATGTGGCTGGTTAGGCGGCTCATAAAAAGTTTATGCTCGCGATGCCGGAGTCTCATTTATTATCCCTGCTAATGTAGCGATAGGGGGGGAGGAGGAGGAGGAGGAGGAGGAGGCCACCACATTAAGGGGTCATTACCCCTCTGTGGGCCGGGCCCTGCAGCTCTCTGCTCCTCCTCGTGCTTTACGGCTGTAAGTGTTCCCGATGCTCACGGCTCAGGACGTAGTTACTGCTCTCTGACCGCAGGAGGAGGAAGAGGAGGAGGAGGCCTGACGCGCCTCCTCCTCCGGGACGGGGGGGGGGCTGAAGGCAACCTTGTAGCGGTCTACACCGGGCCCAGCGGCGGTCGGGGAACGGTCACAACAATGTTCTTTTTTTATAAATCGTCCATCAAAATTAATACCAATGGAAAGTCAAATAGGAACTGGGTTTACTAAACCTGGGTTTACTAAACCGTTGGCCTGAACCTAACGTTTGTTTTGTTGCATTAACCTATAACTTTATTTTTTAACTAAACTAAAGTTAGGTTAATGCCTCCTAACTTTAGGTTTGTTGAGTAACGTTCTCTCTCATCTTTGACCCTTTTTCTTCTCTTACATGTTTTATTTTATAATCTCGCACAGTTTTTGATCTTCAACTTTCACTTCAGAGAATAGTTTAGTTATTTTTCACAGAAACGTCTAACTTGATTCTCTGAGATTTAGACTTCTGTCTCGGGATATAACTCCCTCGCCCACCTCTATAATGACAATATATTAATATAAATAAATATATATATTTATATATTGATATATATATATGTTTACATTTATATACATATATAAATATATGTATATACAGTATATATTTATATATTTAAATATATATTTATACATTTATATATTTATATATACACTACCGTTCAAAAGTTTGGGATCACTTAGAAATGACTTTATTTTTCAAAGAAAAGCACTGTTTTTTCAATAAAGAAAACATTAAATTAATCATAAATACACTCTCTACATTGTTAATGTGGTTAATGACTATTCTAGGTGGAAACGTCTGGTTTCTAATGAAATATCTCCAGAGGTGTATAGAGGCCCATTTCCATCAACTATCACTCCAGTGTTCTAATGGTACATTGTGTTTGATCATCGCCTTAGAAGACTAATGTCTGATTAGAAAACCCTTGTGCAATTATGTTAGCACAGCTGAAAACAGTTATGCTGGTGATATAAGCTATACAACTGGCCTTCCTTTAAGCTTGAAGTTTGTAGAACAAAATTAATATTTCAAATATTAATCATTATTTCTAACCTTGTCAATGTCTTGACTATATTTTATATTCATTTGATAAATAAAAGT
>NC_079396.1:28162236-28177236 GCF_029220125.1 Pseudoliparis swirei
CGGAAGCATTTAAAAAAATATTTTTTTAAGTTATAGAATATTATAAAAAGCAGGAGCCGGGAGCAGGTGAGTCGTGCATTAGATCAGACCTGATGAGACTCAACCTTAATAATGCAGTCATATCTGAGTGAGGGGGGGGGATATGGTGCTCCTGGGTGGTGGCGAGAGGTGAGAGCTTTTTTAAGTGAGATGATGGGGGGGGGGGGGGGAGCCGGGGGGGGGGGGAGCTGTCCATTTGTACAAACCTAAGAATCCGTCATGTGTCGCCTCGTGTTTCCCTCAGCGGCGGCGTGGAGGAGGTCTGACAGCCGCGCGGCAAATGACATTACGGGAAATTGTGTTTGCGGCGTTGAGGATGGAGTGTGGGGGGGGGGGGGGACTCCTGGGGAACCTAGAGGGTCACGGGGTCGGGTTGAGAGGGGGGGCGAGAAACGACGACAGAATAACCAAACAGACTTCTTTAAAAGGCCTCAGGAGCTATTCTTTATCGCGTCGTAGAAACAACATGAAGATGAGTACCATTCATTTTTTCTTCCATTTTTTGGGGGTGTTTAAACCATTAGGTGGTCAAGTTTAAATAATTGCAAGATGGCGTGTCTTTACGCCGTCTCATGTGAGGAAGAGGAGGATGAGTCCTCTTCGTCTCTCGGGGGCTTCTTCACACTCCTAAATATTTCAGCGGTGGAAATGAACCGCTCTCTCGGGGGGGCAATCCTGAACCTGATGCCCCACGCCCCGGCGTTTATTACAGCCCGGCTATAGGTGAGGGTCAACCTGGGCCAGGGAGACGCCCCCCCCCCCCACACACACACACACCAGGTCTATACATCACACTAACAAGGACCGAGGGAGAACCATAAGGCACAATTACACGATAAAAAAAGAAGGATTTTGCGCTTTCATAGAAGTGTGTGACCCCCCCCCCCCCCCATCTCCTTTTTTATATTTTTTACAATCAATCTTTAATGAGCCATTGAATATTAACTGGATTCGTAGGGCGTTGTGTCGACTCCCATGAGCGTGGGCCGGAGTCCTGAGCAGTGGAGGGGGGGGGGGGGGGGTACATAGGGTTTATATGCAAAAAGTGGTTACAGTCAATTACAATTACAATCATTCACCACGTGATAGGACAACCGCGGTTGATTGTGGTCCCGGCGCCCCCCCTTGAAGCCGCTATACAGTCACTGCATCACAATGGAGGAGCGGAGCCACAACGGAGGAGGCGGAGCCACGATGGCCGCAGATCCTTTTGAATTTTTATAAAGAAAAAGTTTTGTTAAATCTAGAAAATGATGGAGAAAAAAAAAAAAGGACAATTCTCCGACGGACCGGTGGGTGATTAACGCCCTCACGACAGAACCCTTTCTGTCTGGGCCTCCCTGCAGACCCCTGCAGCCGGACCGGGGTCCCTCCCGGGGACCATGACCCCCCCCCCCTGCGGGGCGATCTCTTTGTCGCCTTGCGAACTGATTAATGGACGTGGTCTCGTGATCAGAGGGGTCTCGGACGCGGCCGAGGGTCCTGATCTCCGCCTGCGTCTCAGGGCTACGTGGACCCGGCGGACTGAGACAGATTAGGGCCCTTGATGCTGACCCCCCTGCGGAGGGACCTCTGGGGTGGAGGACCAGGACCCCCTCCACCCCCCCCCCACCCCCTCTCACACCTTTTAAAAGAGAACATGTTTATGGCTACTTAGAGGAAATTGATTTGATTGTGCCCAGAAAGCGTGCGTGAACAGCCCTGGCACTTTTATTGGCTATTTGTCTTTTAAGTCACAGCTGGAGTAAATTTATGGTTTGGGTGAGTGTGTGTGTGTGTGTTTAAGAGAGTAAATATTAATATGTGTGTGTGTGAGCGGGTCGTGATAAGCGATGCACTGAAGGTGCACTTTAACTCGGTGTCAATCATTAAGTATCCGCCCTAATGACGGAGAGCGCATAATGGAGGAAGGGAATAAAACAACAAGATTTGTTGCCGCGCATTAATTCTTCTGAATTGATGTCAACAGGCGGCTCGTTTCCCCCCCGCTTGTGTTTCGCTCTCGACTCGTTCAGCGGCAAACGTCCGAACATGAATTCCATGCTCGTGATTTCATCGGGCCGTCGAAGAGAAAGAAATAAACATTCAAAGCTTTCAGAGATATTCACGAAATCTGTAAAGCTCCAAAGTGTGGAGAAAAGAGAGACAAGTCTCTAATAACTCCTGGTCACGTGACTCCTTGAGTTCCTGGTCACGTGACTCGAGGAGTTCCTGGTCACGTGACTCCTTGAGTTCCTGGTCACGTGACTCAGTGAGTTCCTGGTCACGTGACTCGGTAAGTTCCTGGTCACGTGACTCCTTGAGTTCCTGGTCACGTGACTCGGTGAGTTCCTGGTCACGTGACTCGAGGAGTTCCTGGTCACGTGACTCCTTGAGTTCCTGGTCACGTGACTCGGTGAGTTCCTGGTCACGTGACTCGGTGAGTTCCTGGTCACGTGACTCGGTGAGTTCCTGGTCACGTGACTCCTTGAGTTCCTGGTCACGTGACTCGGCGAGTTCCTGGTCACGTGACTCCTTGAGTTCCTGGTCACGTGACTCGGTGAGTTCCTGGTCACGTGACTCGGTAAGTTCCTGGTCACGTGACTCCTTGAGTTCCTGGTCACGTGACTCGGTGAGTTCCTGGTCACGTGACTCCTTGAGTTCCTGGTCACGTGACTCCTTGAGTTCCTGGTCACGTGACTCCTTGAGTTCCTGGTCACGTGACTCGGTGAGTTCCTGGTCACGTGACTCCTTGAGTTCCTGGTCACGTGACTCGGTGAGTTCCTGGTCACGTGACTCCTTGAGTTCCTGGTCACGTGACTCCTTGAGTTCCTGGTCACGTGACTCGGTGAGTTCCTGGTCACGTGACTCCTTGAGTTCCTGGTCACGTGACTCGGTGAGTTCCTGGTCACGTGACTCGGTGAGTTCCTGGTCAGGTGACTCCGTGGGTGAATGTATTGCAGTTTCTGGATGTTCTTGGCAGTGATCCCACTGAAGAGGGAATCACAGGAGTCCAGTCTTGAGGAGATAAAGGCGTAGACGAGCTTCTCTGCATCCGACAGGGTCGAAATTGGGCGAAGATCGGAGATGTTTTTGAGATTGTACAAGGAGGTTTTGCACAGGTATTTTATACATTCATTAAAGGTCAGGTGAGGGTCAAACCTAACTCCAAGATTAGTGACTGTGGAGGAGAGGGATAGACCTGACTGTCTAAGGTGAGATGAGTTATGGAGGATGACTGAACCTGAAGGTTTAACTAATGTGTTGCTCATCCATGCCTTTACTTCCCCAAGACAGGCGGCGAGACTCGACAAGGCTGCAGTTTTTATGTAACGCTGTGTGTCGGCAGCACAACAATGGAAGGACATCCTATGTTTGCTGGTGACATGACCGAGGGGGAGCATGTAAATGATGAAGAGGATGGGGCCCCAGGACCGAGCCTTGTGGAACACCACAGGAGATAGGCAGCACTCTGGACTGAGACAGAAAGGTAGGACTGAAACCACTTGAGTGCAGAGCCTGAATCTGTGAGTTCCTGGTCATGTGACTCGTCGGCAGTCAGTGAAGTTCGTGAAGGTGGCTGAAGTCAAGAGGACGTGAGAAGTGATAACAAATAAATAAATAATTGGCACTGAAAGAGTGAATAAAGAGCCTGGAGGAGCCTGGTGTTTGAGGAAGAAGTCTCGGAGCCAGGGGTTAATCTTGAACAGTATTTATTTTAACATAACAGACATGCAGTTCACTGGTTGCCTTAAACCCAGAATCTTTAACTCACGGTCCAATTAAAAGATAGTTTCTGTCAGTCGCCCATCTAACGTCTTACAAATAGTTGTTAATACTTGCATACATCATTCGTTGCTCTTCATCCTTCCAGCATCCCAAACAGAGGGAGCTCCTTACCCCCACAGACCAGCTGATTACCCCTTCCGGTTCCTGGAGTTCCCCTCTGGTTCCAAAAGACTCTTCAAAATAAGAGCTTCAGCGATCTCTTGAGAGAAACACACTTCTCCTATAATCCAAACATCTCATTCATACAATCAACATTACAGTTATAGACATAATACATTGACCATACTTTTCTATTCTTCATAATATTCCTCATAATATCCCCTCTGTAAATTATCTTTCTATATGTAAGACTTCCTTTTTCAGCTTCCCGTGAGGAGCTACTGCCAGCTAGGGGGCGTGGCTTATGGGGGCGTGGCTTAAGTTGACGTTGGCGTAGATGTTGCAATAGCATTAACACTGGAGAGTGTTTCTTTATAAGTGCCGCAGTTTAAGACCGTAGTTTAATTTACAGACTCTGCATGTCAGCAGTGTGTGTGGATGAGAGAATGTGTTGCACACCGACCTCTCCTCTCCTCCTCTCCTCCTCTCCTCTCCTCATCTCCTCTCCTCTCACTCCATCTCTGCTCTCTCCTTATTTATTCTTCACCAAAGAGTGATGTTCTCCTCTTGGCTGGAGGCCAGAAGAGATCAATCTAGCCACAATAGCAACACACACATTTAGAGCGATGTGAGACGGGCGGGAGATATCGGCAGGGTTCGTACGCTCATGGAAAACCTGGAGAAGTCATGGAATTTTAAAATGGTCATTTCCAGGCCTGGAAAAGTCATGGAAAAAACTTAAATCATAAAAGTTTTGGAAAAGTCCTGTCAATGTGTAATAATCACATGTTCATTTACGCCGAGTTTGAAATAATTTATATGTTTTTTAAAGAAAGACGCTCAAAATATAAACCGCCGTACGCTCTCGTTACGCAACATGTTCGACATGTTTCATGTTTATACCGAGAGTTCAGTTGGTCATGGACATTTGGTTTAAAGTCCTGGAAAAGTCCTGAAAATCCATCTGTCCACATGTGCCAGAACCCAGATCGTGTGAATCGTCTCGCGTCCTCTCAGATGTTTCGGACGTCGTGTTGGGAGGTCGAGCCTCAGCTTGGGAACCACAGCTTCCCGTCTCGTGGGAACCAGAGCCGAGCTCAGGAGAACCTTGAGACCCGATCCACCACGACCCGTATTGTAGCTTAAATATAGCAGCTGGTCCAAAACACGATTTAAACTTCTCTAAACAACTCTGAATGTTATACATTTACTTTGTTTTATAATTTCAAAGTGGTTTTCTTCTTTAAAAAAAAAACCCAAATCAAATGATTATAAAATACATTTGTATTTTATAATGAATTAGAGCTCATAATTCATCTCTAATATCTTTTATATTCATGTGAAAACATCTGGATTACTTCATCACCAACGCTACATTTGACTAGATTACATTTGAACGCATCATGATGACGTCATCATTTAGCTTCAGCCAGAACTCATTTTCACTGAGCAGAGCCTGAACGCATCACAAGGTAACTGAACTGAACCTCCGCTGGTTCTCCGTTAGCGATGCTGCTAACATCTCTAGCTAACGTTACTAGCTAAGGTTACTAGCTAATGTTACTAGCTAACGTTACTAGCTAAGGTTACTTGCTGAATTTACTGGCTAACATTACTGGCTAATGTTACTGGCTAACATTGCTCGCTAATATTACTAGCTAACGTTACTGGCTATTGTTATGAGCTAACATTACTGGCTAACGTTATGAGCTAATATTACTAGCTAATGTTACTGGCTAACATTACTAGCTAATATTACTAGCTAACATTACTGGCTATTGTTATTAGCTAATGTTACTGGCTAACGTTACTAGCTAATATTACTAGCTAACGTTACTGGCTAACGTTACTAGCTAATATTACTAGCTAATGTTACTGGCTAACATTACTAGCTAAAATGACTAGCTAACGTTACTGGCTATTGTTATTAACTAACGTTACTGGCTAATGTTACTAGCTCATTCTAATGGATAATCTTACTGGCTAACATTACTGGCTAATTTTACCAGTTAGCGTAACAAGCTCTCCTGGTCTAAACATTGATTGGTGGTTTACAAAGTCACATGATCAGAGAAACATCACAACGTCCTGATCACATGTTCTACTGGATACTGGAGGACTCAACGTTATCCACACTGCGATGGTTAATGTTAAACATTAAGACAAAATCAAATTCATCCGGCCGTCCCGTCGCTCTGCTGTCGCCATCAATAAGCCTCATCCCAACCAGCGCTTCTGTGCGTGTGTGTGTGTGTGTGTGTGTGTGTGAGTGTGAGTGTGAGTGTGTGTGAGTGTGTGTGTGAGTGTGTGCAAACAAAGAGACGGTCTCACGTCGTCGTTCGCCCACTTTGTGCCGGATCGGCCCGGCTTCTCATTTTGATTCACACGTCGTATTGATTCCATCTTCCTGCTGGTAAAAAGCTTCATGGAGTCCGGCGCTCATCTCGGTGATGGAGCGCGTTTGTGTTCATGTCTGCGCCTCAGAGTGTCTGTTAATTGTGTGTGTGTGTGTGTGTGTGTGAGAGAGAGAGAGAGAGAGAGAGATCTTCTGCTCCTCTCTCTTGGTAATGGAGGCAATGTGTCCATAATCCCAGTGAATGACTAATAAAAGAGAGTAGCGCCTTGGGTCTGTTCTCTCAGCGATATTATGGCTGGGTATTAAACGGAGTGCCTGCGTAATACTGTCAAGTCACTGTTTTCTCTCACACACACACACACACTCACACACACACACACACGTACGCTTCATTTTTATTTATTCTTCTCCGTATTTTCGCAAAGGAAATCGGAAAATGGGTTTCATGAGGAGAGATTGTTCTCATCTGCGTGAGAGCTGTTTATAAAAGTCCCGGCGGCGTGAATCATCAGCGCCGCCGCCGGATCCTCGGAGACACCTGAAGACCCCCCCCCCCCATCCACCTCCTCTTAATGGATACCAAAATCGCAGCTTGAATACTAATAAGCCATGACACCATCACCCGCGAGCCTCCACCCGATACCCCGCGCTCTCTTTAAACGCTCTTTAATGGCCGCGTTAGCGTTATACAAGACGCTCATTAGACGCTTTAATTGGTTTGAGCGGAGCGACGGAGTGGGCGTGGTGGGTTTGTGTGTGTGTGTGTGGGGGGGGGGGGGCAGCGGTGGCTAATGTACTCGTAGTGAGGAGCCGGTTGGGGGGGGGGGGGTCATGCATGAGGTCATGCTGTCCCGCTCCACTGTGAGGTCGGTGAACATCAAGGCCGATCAGCGGGCCCTGATGAGAGGAGGCTTTCATATTGATGTTTCTTTGGTGGGGATGAGGTCACTTCATCGGAGAGAGAGGGGCGTGGCTCTCTGACCTCTGACCTCCGTGTTCTCGCTTGTGGCTCACGGAGGAAAAACATTTAAAAAGGGAACTTGACAGATTTGACACGTCAAATTCAGTCGATGTTACACGAATGAAAACGGTCGTTTGTAGCCTTTAAGCTTCATGTGTTAAAGCTGCATTCTCTCTCCTGACCACCAGGGGGCGACTCCTCTGGTTGTATAGAAGTCTATGCTTCATGTGTTAAAGTTGCATTCTCTCTCCTGACCACCAGGGGGCGACTCCTCTGGTTGTATAGAAGTGTATGCTTCATGTGTTAAAGCTGCATTCTCTCTCCTGACCACCAGGGGGCGACTCCTCTGGTTGTATAGAAGTCTATGCTTCATGTGTTAAAGCTGCATTCTCTCTCCTGACCACCAGGGGGCGACTCCTCTGGTTGTATAGAAGTCTATGCTTCATGTGTTACAGCTGCATTCTCTCTCCTGACCACCAGAGGGCTCCTCTGGTTGTATAGAAGTATATGCTTCATGTGTTAAAGCTGCATTCTCTCTCCTGACCACCAGGGGGCGACTCCTCTGGTTGTATAGAAGTCTATGCTTCATGTGTTAAAGCTGCATTCTCTCTCCTGACCACCAGGGGGCGACTCCTCTGGTTGTATAGAAGTCTATGCTTCATGTGTTAAAGCTGCATTCTCTCTCCTGACCACCAGGGGGCGACTCCTCTGGTTGTATAGAAGTCTATGCTTCATGTGTTAAAGCTACATTCTCTCTCCTGACCACCAGGGGAGACTCCTCTAGTTGTATAGAAGTCTATGCTTCATGTGTTAAAGCTGCATTCTCTCTTCTGACCACCAGGGGGCGACTCCTCTGGTAGTATAGAAGTCTATGCTTCCTGGAGCTCAACGCTCCTGGAGCTCAACGCTCTGAAGACAGTGGAGATGGTTGTGGATTTCAGGAGGAATGCAGCCCCACCCGCCCCTCTCATCCTGTGTGACTCCCCCGTCGACGCTGTGGAGTCCTACCGCTTCCTGGGCTCCATCATCTCCCAGGACCTCAAGTGGGAGCTGAACATCGGCTCCATCTCCAAGAAGGCCCAGCAGAGGATGTTCTTCCTGAGGCAGCTGAGGAAATTCAACCTGCCAGGGAAGATGATGGTACAGTTCTACACGGCCATCGTTGAGTCCATCATCTGCTCCTCCATCACCGTCTGGCACCCTGCAGCCACAGCCAAAGACAAGCGCAGGCTGCAGAGCATCATCCGCTCGGCCGAGAGGGTTATCGGCTGCAATCTGCCTTCCCTCCAGGTCCTGTTCACTTCCAGGTCACTGAAGCGGCCAGAAAGATTGTCGCCGACCCTCCCACCCTGGACACTCCTGTTCGAGTCCCTCCCTCGGGAGGAGGCTGCGTCCATCATGGCCACGACCTCCCGCCACACCAATAGCTTTTTCCCGGCGGTCGGGCTCATCATGGACCCCGGACTGACTGACTGTCACCCCAGGACTACCACCTCTTCTTCCACCTTCCTCTCTCCTCCTTCTTCCCGCTCCTTCCTCTTCCTCCTCCCTCTTCCTCCCACTCCTCCTCCCTCCTTGCGTTGATTGTTGTTTGTCATGTCCAAATGTTGCACCTTCCACCAAAAAAAATTCCTCGTTTGTTTGTGAAAACATTCATTCTTTGGCAATAAACCTGTTTCTGATTCTGATTCATGTGTTACAGCTGCATTCTCTCTCCTGACCACCAGGGGGCGACTCCTCTGGTTGTATAGAAGTCTATGCTTCATGTGTTAAAGCTGCATTCTCTCTCCTGACCACCAGGGGGCTCCTCTGGTTGTATAGAAGTCTATGCTTCATGTGTTGAAGCTGCATTCTCTCTCCTGACCACCAGGGGGCTCCTCTGGTTGTATAGAAGTCTATGCTTCATATGTTAAAGCTGCATTCTCTCTCCTGACCACCAGGGGGCTCCTCTGGTTGTATAGAAGTCTCTATAGTGACTCTACTTCTCTTGATGTATTCCCTCAGTAAACATTGTAAACATGAGTTTATGTCTCAGTCTCTAGTTTCAAGTCTTCTATACAGCATGATGTCATCATTTATACTTTATGGTCCTTTAGAGACCATGAAGCAGGGGGCGCTTTAGAGGCGGGGCTACAGGTGATTGACAGGGGGCGCTTTAGGGGCGGGGCTACAGGTGATTGACAGGGGGCGCTTTAGGGGCGGAGCTACAGGTGATTGACAGGGTGCGCTTTAGGGGCGGAGCTACAGGTGATTGACAGGCCTCTACCTGAGCTGTGTGGAGCGTTTCTCCTCCTCCGTCCCAAAGTGGTAACTTCAGTGAAAAAACAAACAGACTGTAATCCAAGATGTCGGCGGTGGACATCGCTTGACTCCAGACTTCAGAATGTCAGATCCACAGACGACCGTCTGTGATTCGGCTTCGTGATGTCGAGCTGTCGCTACGGCGAGCCAGACCAGTCGGCGACGCCCCCCCCCCCCTCCACCGCCCCGGCCTGACCCTCGTGGGAATTATGATTGATTTGGGTTCCGGGGCATTTGGCCGGGTCCGTTCTGACTGTACTTCATCACCGGGCTCTTCATCACCGGGCTCTTCATCACCGGGCTCTTATCACCGGGCTCTTATCACCGGGCTCTTCATCACCGGGCTCTTCATCACCGGGCACTTCATCACCGGGCTCTTCATCACCGGGCACTTCATCACCGGGCTCTTCAACACCGGGCTCTTCATCACCGGGCTCTTATCACCGGGCTCTTCATCACCGAGCTCTTCATCACCGGGCTCTTCATCACCGGGCTCTTATCACCGGGCTCTTATCACCGGGCTCTTATCACCGGGCTCTTCATCACCGGGCTCTTCATCACCGGGCTCTTCATCACCGGGCTCTTCATCACCGGGCTCTTCATCATCGGGCTCTTCATCACCGGGCTCTTATCACCGGGCTCTTCATCACCGGGTTCTTATCACCGGGCCCTTCATCACCGGGCTCTTCATCACCGGGCTCTTCATCACCGGGCACTTCATCACCGGGCTCTTCATCACCGGGCTCTTCATCACCGGGCACTTCATCACCGGGCTCTTATCACCGGGCTCTTCATCACCGGGCTCTTCATCACTGGGCACTTCATCACCGGGCTCTTCATCACTGGGCTCTTCATCACCGGGCTCTTATCACCGGGCTCTTCATCACTGGGCTCTTCATCACCGAGCTCTTCATCACCGGGCTCTTATCACCGGGCACTTCATCACCGGGCTCTTCATCACCGGGCTCTTATCACCGGGCTCTTATCACCGGGCTCTTCATCACCGGGCTCTTCATCACTGGGCTCGGCCTGAATGCTCTAAAAGCATCGATCCACTGGAAGAGGCATCGGACCTCTCACCTGTCTGTGGGAGGCTCTGTGTGAATATGTGAGAGATGGGTGGGGTGGGGTCGGGGGGTGAAGACAGATCTCACCTCCACATATCATAACACTCCCCCCCCCCCCCCCCCCCATCTCCGTCCCCATCGATTTGCCCCATAAAAGGTGTTTAATTCAATCAAGAGGAAAGTGAGTGCCTGTTTTTCTGGGCCTGTGTCGATAGCGGTATAATCAATTAGAGTGGGCCTAGACTCCCCCCCCCTCTCTCACACACACACACACACACACACACACACACACACTCTCCGACACCGGCTCTCAGTTTCTCAAAACTTGTGCACGTTGTCTATTTTTGAGACTCGCTCACCAACGTGAGCTTTGGATCCAAGTGGGATAGAAAACAGGATTTAAAACAAATGCATGCTGGGAAGTCTGCTGACATGCTGATCCTGTCTCTTTAGAAACTCAGATTCATGACTCCAGTCGACTCTCGGCACATTAATTAAACACAAAAGGCTTTAAAGTCCGGCGGAGTCTCGTTTAATCGTGTCGAAGTGGCCTGAAGATGAAGAGCATGGTGAAGTTACTCTTTACATCTCAAGCCGTCTCCTTCGCGTCGTCCCATTCGATAGTTGTGTGTGAAATTGTCGTAATATTATTAATTCTTCAGTTGTGGTTATATTATGAGGCCGAAGTGACTTTTGACCTCCGAAATGTTTCTTGCAATGTCGCATTTATTGTTCCCACGGTGACGCTGTGCTGAGAAACGTTGTCTTGGTTCTTACTTTTACTATATATATAAAAAAAATCATATATATATATATATAAAAATGTATATATAAATAAATATATATATATATATTTATATATACATATATTTATATATATATATAAATGTATATTTATATATATATATAAATGTATATTTATATATATTTATATATATATATAAATATATTCAGATATGTACAGATACTCTTGATGTATTCCCTCAGTAAACATTGTAAACATGAGTTTATGTCTCAGTCTCTAGTTTCAAGTCTTCTTCTATACAGCATGATGTCATCATTTATACTTTATGGTCATTTAGAGTCAGACCATGAAGCAGGGGGCGCTTTAGGGGCGGGGCTACAGGGTGATTGACAGGGGGCGCTTTAGGGGCGGAGCTACAGGGTGATTGACAGGGGGCGCTTTAGGGGCGGGGCTACATGTGATTGACAGGGGGTGCTTTAGGGGCGGAGCTACAGGGTGATTGACAGGGGGCGCTTTAGGGGCGGGGCTACAGGTGATTGACAGGCCTCCACCAAGTCGTTGTCCTCTTCTTCTTCATGATCTTTACCGGAACAACTGAACGCGCTGCCCACAGCTTCCACTTCGCTCCACCGACTCTATTCGTCATAATCCCGAACGAGCGGAGCGGCGTGCGCGTATCTAATATTTCCAACGCGCACTAAACACACCTTCTCCCGTCGGCGTGGGCGCGTCGCCGGCGGCACGCGGCGCCCGACCACCAGACAATAAACGGGAATGAAGAAATAAAAGGTCCGATTCATCAAAATCACACAGGACTCCACCGCCCAGCAAATTAAACAATATTTCATAATCACTCTGACAATGAGACAAGAGACAGCAATTTGGGCTGAGAGCTCCTTCTAAGACACACACACACACACACACACACACACGGACACATGTAATCATCAGAGTGGACATGCTCTGGAGAGCCCAGACACTCCCCTAGTACCGGCCCAATCAACTGTCCAACAACAGACACCCACCCGGCCTTCATTTATCTTGTCTGTGAGTCTATGAGTGTGTGTGTGTGTGTGTGTGTGTGTGTGTGTGTGTGTGTGTGTGTGTGTGTATCAAGCTAATTACCGCCACGAACCATCCCACACACAGACCTAACCCAGACATTGTGGCGCTGTCCAGGGACATGGGAGGTGGGTAATTAGCCTTCCATTATCACACACACACACACACACACACACACACACACACACACACACACACACACACACTCACACACACAGGTACACACACACTCACACACGGACGCGCACACACACACCTCAGAGCCGCTGGAGGGGCCGGAGGAGGTCAACGTTAACGACCCCCGTGTTCAATTTTCACTGTAAAAATAAATATGAACGTGATTTTATTAAAACTATTTTTTTTAAATCATCTTCTACGCAAAATAAATAAATAACAAAGTTCAAAGCAGAACTCCTGAAGTTATGGAAAATATCGTGGACCGAAACTTAACGTATGGAACCAGGAGTCTGGATGCAGGACTATAAGCCCCGCCCCCTGCACCACCACACAGATAAGCATCTCTTGTGGCTCATAGTTATAATATATTAGGACTTCTTCATTCATGTGTTGACTTTAGGGAGCGTGTATCTTTATCTTCGGCCCTGAAAGTTTCTCTCAGTGAAGATTCTCATCCATTTATTCATCGACCCCCACACACACACACATGAAAGTCTATAAAGAGAAGTCGTTCCTCCAGATGGATTTTTAAAATGTCTCCCGTGAAGAAAAAAGTCTCTCGACTTTAATCTCGTGTCACGTTCGGATAAAAAGGAAAAATGCACTAAATATAATTACGTTTGTTATATGTTAATTGTCATAATTGTGTGTTTTTATTTTGTATCCACTCCAAGAGCCGATGGACAGGAGGGCGTCTAGACCCCCCCCCCCCTCCCCCCAAATAAAAAAAACTCTTCTCCTCTCCAAGAAGCCTCCAGGTGCCAGAGCTGAGTCCACCTCGGGGGGCTCGTGTGTGTGTGTGTGTGCGTCTGTGTGTGCGTGTGTGTGAGTGTGTGTGTCTGTGTGTGTGGAGGGGGGGGGGGAGGGGGGCATGTGGGTTCAAGACTCATAACTCCAAGCTGGCCCCCCAAAAAGTCGACCATCCCACCACCGCTGGCCCAGCTGTTGTCTGGGTGGGGTTGGGGGGGTGTAATCGTGTCAGACCCTCCTCTCCCCCTCCAGCAGCGCCCCACTAAAGCAGTTAAGCCCCCCCCCCCAACACACCGTCCCGACCATCCATCTTCGGCCCGCGATTAATTCTCTTCGTTTCCGAGGGCGGCGCCATAAATCCCGGCACACTTAATTAATTTCACGGGCTCTCCCCCTCCCCCTCCCCCTCCCCCTCCCCCACCCCATCCCGTAAAGCGGGGGGGATTGTTCTCGAGTAAGAAAGAAAAAAAAACTTTGTATTAATTACGCCGTTTTACAAGCCGCCGCCATGTTTCATCTCTCATAATTACATTCCTCAACAACAACAGGAGTCTCATTATGGATTTGGCGTCCCCCGCCTCTCCCTCGCCATAAGTCAACGTTAGCATCCGGCTAACATGGCGCCCGTCCCCCCCAGAATCAATGCGAGCGCGCCCACGATTTTTTTCCGAGCGCTAGCCGAGGGGACGATGCCCACGGCGAGCAGAAGAGAGAGAGAGAGAGAGAAAGAGAGAGAGAGAGAGAGACAGGGAGAGAGAGAGAGAGAGAGAAAGAGAGAGAGAGACAGGGAGAGAGAGAGAGAGAGAGAGTAACCAGGAGGAGACGGATGGCGTGGGTTCTTTTTTTAAAAAATCCGCCCCGAGGCCAGAAGGTCACGGCCGGGTGACGGAGCCGCCGTGTTAACACCCACCCACACACTGTGTCCGGCATGCGGGCCCCGTCCACCCACACACACACACACGCACACACACACACACACACACGCACACGCACACGCACACACACAGCACGCTGTGATGGAATGGGCTGTCATGGCGCCGGTTGGTGGCGAAGTGGAGGAAGAAGGCCTTAGTTTTGTCGGAAACCACCTCTCACCGGGATTCATTCTTATTTATATATATATATATATATATATATAAATATTACTTATATATATTTATTTATTTATTTGTATATATATATATATGTGTATATATATTTATTATTATTATTATTTATTTATATATACATATATATAACTTTTATATATATAAATATATATTTATTTATTTATGTATATATATTTATATATTTATATATATATATAAATATATATATTTATATATATATATATATAAATATATATATTTATATATATATATACGGGCTGCACGGTGGTGTAGTGGCCAGCATTGTCGCCTCACAGCCAGAGGGCCGTGGGTTTGATTCCCGGTGTGGGCGGTCCTTCTGTGTGGAGGCAGCGTGTTCTCCCCGTGGCAGCGTGGGTTCCCTCTGGGTTCCCTCTGGGTTCTCCGGCTTCCTCCCACAGTCCAAAGACATGCTGCAGGTTAACTGACTTCTAAATGTCCCGTAGGTGTGAATGTGAGAGTGAATGGTTGTGTGTCTCTATGAGCCCTGAGATGACCTCTGACCTGTCCAGGGTGTCCTCTGCCTTCGCCCTATGTCAGCTGGGATC
>NC_079396.1:28192236-28217236 GCF_029220125.1 Pseudoliparis swirei
TATGCGACTGTCGTTGTGGCGTTCAGGAGGCGTTCAGGAGACATTCAGGAGGCGTTCAGGAGGCAATCAGGAGACGTTCGGGAGGCATTCAGGAGACGTTCGGGAGACGTTCAGGAGGCAATCAGGAGGCGTTCAGGAGACATTCAGGAGACGTTCGGGAGACGTTCAGGAGGCAATCAGGAGGCGTTCAGGAGACGTTCAGGAGGCAATCAGGAGACGTTCGGGAGACGTTCAGGAGGCAATCAGGAGGCGTTCGGGAGACGTTCAGGAGACGTTCGGGAGACGTTCAGGAGGCAATCAGGAGACGTTCAGGAGACGTTCAGGAGGCGTTCAGGAGGCAATCAGGAGGCGTTCAGGAGGCATTCAGGAGACGTTCGGGAGACGTTCAGGAGGCAATCAGGAGACGTTCGGGAGACGTTCAGGAGGCAATCAGGAGACGTTCGGGAGACGTTCAGGAGGCAATCAGGAGGCGTTCGGGAGACGTTCAGGAGACGTTCGGGAGACGTTCAGGAGGCAATCAGGAGACGTTCGGGAGACGTTCAGGAGGCAATCAGGAGACGTTCAGGAGGCAATCAGGAGGCGTTTGGGAGGCGTTCAGGAGACGTTCAGGAGGCAATCAGGAGACGTTCAGGAGGCAATCAGGAGACATTCAGGAGACGTTCAGGAGGCAATCAGGAGGCGTTCGGGAGGCGTTCAGGAGACGTTCAGGATGCAATCAGGAGACGTTCAGGAGGCAATCAGGAGACGTTCGGGAGGCGTTCAGGAGACGTTCAGGAGGCAATCAGGAGGCGTTCGGGAGGCGTTCAGGAGACGTTCAGGAGGCAATCAGGAGGCGTTCAGGAGACATTCAGGAGGCGTTCAGGAGACGTTCGGGAGACGTTCGGGAGACGTTCAGGAGACGTTCAGGAGGCAATCAGGAGGTGTTCAGGAGACATTCAGGAGACGTTCAGGAGACGTTCGGGAGACGTTCAGGAGACGTTCGGGAGGCGTTCAGGAGACGTTCAAGAGACGTTCAGGAGGCAATCAGGAGGCGTTCAGGAGGCGTTCAGGAGACGTTCAGGAGGCGTTCAGGAGACGTTCGGAGGGAGAGGAATATCCCGCACTGGAGGGCGTATAGTGGTAGAAGAAGAAAATAGGTTAAACAGGATAGAATGAGTGGATAAAAGAGGAGAAGGAGCACAGAGAAAAGAGAGAAGAGAAGGACCCCAAATGGCTGCTAAGAATCATTAATCTTGTGGGGATCTGTGTCAGCGAGCGGCGGCGACACAAAGAGCTCTCGGAGCGGCTCGCTGACCCAGACCCAATTGGCTGAGAAAGGCCCACCAGGCTTTAATAGACTTTTGCTGATCCGACACTTGTTTGCTGGGAGCCACAAAGAAGGCGATTGCAGAAGGCTGACAGGGGCCTGCAGGCCCGGGGGGCTCCCCTCCCGGCCCATGATAAATGACCCAGGGGTGGGCAGGGCCAGGGCCAGAGGAGAGAGAGGCAAAGGAGGTCACTGGGCGAGGGAGAGAGGAGGGAGGAGGGGTGAGTACAGATGCAGGACGAGTGGCGGCCATTTTCATCGTTAACTGCTGTTTGAAGTAAATGACGTAAACTTGTAGTTCATTTTTCACACTGACACCTTCATCCATTTGAAGTCTATAAACGTCTTTATTCTTTCAATTTACATTTAGTTTAGTTTATGAACTGGATGCACATTAGTGTTATGAACAGAGCCAGAGTCACTGATTCATGTTGAAAACACAAAGTTATCAACAGATGAGCTTCTGTCTCCAGTGGAAAGCTATTAGCAAGTGAGCTAGCTTACTAGCCAGCTAGCTCGCTTGATAACTCTACCATGCTGGTGAGAGGTCATGAGTCAAACAGCGGGTTGACGGTCCGCCTGCCTCGCTCCCTGTCGCTCAACAAGCTAACGAGCTAACTAGCCAACTAACTCCCTGTCGCTCAACAAGCTAACGAGCTAACTAGCCAACTAGCTCTCTGTCGCTCAACAAGCTACCGAGCTAACTAGCCAACTAACTCCCTGTCGCTCAACAAGCTAACGAGCTAACTAGCCAATTTGCTCCCTGTCGCCCAACAAGCTACCTAGCTCCCTAGCTAAGTAGCCATCCGTCTCCGTTCTCTTCCGAGCCGCGACAACCTTCTCACAGTCTCGCCGATGTTTGTCGTCACCACAACAACCCGCCATGATTTCTTTGGTTCTCGTTGTACGGCCACGAAAAAACGTTGAATGCCCGTTTGACTCATGTTCTCCGTCTGAGAGGCGAGCGACCGAGAAGAGGAGGAGCCAAACACACAGATCCAAACACAGCCGTAGAGAAGGCCCCGCGCGCTCCGCTAGTGCAGCCGTCTTATCGTGAACGTGGATACGTTCACAACTTGAAAGGAACATATGAAAAAACAGAAAACAAGCCTTCAGATGTGACCCAGAGGACCCGGAAACACATTTGTTTCCTCTGCTATAAATAATGTGCGCTTTCCAGAACATTATATGATCTCGGATGTTTAACACGAACCAGATATTTGCTCTTTGATCTCCACGTGGCGGCGGTTAGAGAACGCTCCTCGCCTCGGACACGCTGAGGCCCGACGGCGTGCTCAGAGAACCCCGAGATCAAAACATGCGAAGGAAGCATATTCCACGAGGCCGAAACCTCGCTCACTTTGAACAAGGAGCCAGGAAGAAATGTGATCATTATGGATTCAATACGTCACGAGAGTCACAGGAGCCCGTCAGGCTTCTGGATGGAAAATGGCGGTTCTGGCTTTGATGGTCCGTTGCGTCCCGGCGCCGTGGTGTTCGGTTCCCGTGGCGTCCGCCTGCGTTCCGGCTTTACGGGAAGACCGTCACGCACGAGCCGCTTGGCGGGAAGCCAACACTATTGTACGTAAAAGCATCGCTATTCACTTTAATGAAACGACCGCAGCGAGAGGCTGATTTATTGTTCTCTTTTTTCCTTTCTTCTTCTTCCTCTGACGTTTATTCGCTGTTATATTTACAGCGTGTCAATCAGAGGCATCGAATCTCAGAAACAGGCCGACGATTAAGCCTCGTCACGTCGTTACATCATCTCTCGGCTGTCACATCGAGGAGGAGGAGGGCAAGAAAAGAAAAAAGAGAAGAAGAAGAAGTTGGGAGCTGCGTGCGCGCATGAGGCTCAGACTGCCAGCAGTGACTACACGCAGCCACTAGGGGCGCCCTGCCACAAGGAATGAGCTCTCAAGTGCTCAGCTGCACAACAGGAGGGACTGCTGTGACGACACGGGGGAGTGACGCCTGTCAGAGAGGAGGCCCACGCGCGCGCGAGGGGCACACTGGGATAAACAACAACAAAGATAAACAAGTTAGGCTCATCTCACACCTTTTTTTACCCTCTTCCTCTTCATTACACCCGGGGAAGTGATCTCTCTCTCTCTCTCTCTCTCTCTTTCTCCAGCAGCCTGACATGTCTTCATAACGCATGACGTCACAGAGGTAATCGATCAGCAGTGCACGAGGAACACCAGGAGGAGGATACCAGGTCACATTAAAGCACGTGATGAATTGATGGCAACACGTGGCGGGAGAGATGATCTCACAGGTAAAACACTTATTTTTATAAATAAGTTGTGCTGGAGACTTCCGGTTTATAACTCAAAGTCAATCTGCGCGAGGGTTATTGAAATGATGGCAAATTGAAAACAACATAAATCACATAGCGGCTGCACGCGCACGGTGCAGATACAGTCACGTGTTGCATTGCAATAAGTTCATAGGGCGGGAAACTCACATGGTAAAAATAAAAATATATCAGCAGCTGCGTCACGAGAGGTCGCGGGTAAAAATAAATAAATCGGGACATCGCTGCACGCACGAGCTCTGCGCGCGCCTCTCCTCAGAGGCTCACTCCTCTCCACCTCCACCCTCCATCTCCACCTCCATCTCCACCTCCTCACCGTCCCTCTGGCGCGGAGGCCTCCCGTCCATCTCGGACGCACCTCCCGCTTCGTGCGTCATTACGCACGCGAATAACGAGCAAATCAAAGCGACTGTTTACCTCACGGTCACAATAATACGAGATATTAAAAAACAATATTCCTTATAGTCGATGAATGCCCCCCCACCCCCCCGCCGGCCTCCCCTCCGGCGGGCCTCCACGCGCACGGGGGTCCAGGTCCGCGGAGAAAGAAGACGCATCCATATCCGCGGCGGTGCACATTCGTGGCTCTCTTCCACGCGCGCGGGCCTCCTCCTGTAGCGCGGGGCTCTCTGTTGCAGGTGTCTCTCTGTGTGTGTGTGTGTGTGTGTGTGTGTGTGTGTGTGTGTGTGTGTGTGTGTGTGTGTGTGTGTGTGTGTGTGTGTGTGATGCCGAGCTGCGGAGCACAACTGTTTAAATGTGTCGTTTAAAAAAAGAAAAGAGAGAAGGGGTGTTTTTTTTCTCGTTATGCATTTCCGAAAGAAAAAAAACAATCCGTGTATAGGATGTGACTCTCATTAGGGGGGGGGGGGCGGGGGGGGATAAGCAATATCGACACTTCTCCTCCTCTTCCCCCCGCCGTCCATAAGCACGCGCATCACTTAATAGATCATTAACCACCGATATGATGCTGACATGGACGAATTTTTTTTTTTTACATCTCGCCCTCCATTACAGCCCGTTATTACCGGGGGGCGAGTCGGCGGCGGCGGGCCGGGATCTATGAGCCGGTGCACTCGGGGCTACATCAGAGCGCGGCACGACCTAATGGGGGCGGCCTGCTCTGCCTGGTCCAGGGCAGCTCGGCTCCGCACGGCACGGCTCGGCTCAGAGCGCTTTTTTTAAGTTGGAGCAGAGAATTGAGGAGCATAACAAAAAGAGGATGAACGCTTTATTTGTCTGCGCGAGACAGAAAAATAGAGTTCGTTTGTTTTGAGGGCAGAAGAGAGAGCAGATAAATCACTTCTGACTGAGGAGAAACAAAAAGCCACCAGAAAAAATACATCAGAGTCGCTTTAAAGATTATTAAGAAAAGTACATTATTGTTATGTAATTTTGCTCCAAATTAATGTGGCGTTTTGAAATCGTTTAATAATAATAGTCTTAATAATTATTAAGATACTCACATCTATATGAATAAACCATGACAAATAAACCATGACAAATAGGTAAGTGCTATTCGTTACTTTTTAAATGTTTTATTATGAACATTCTGGATATTCCCTTGAAGAAATCTCTTTAAAATGTGTAAATACTTTGTAATCAGTTGAGTTCATATATGTAGCTTTATTATATATATATAATATTCAATTTCACAGCTGTGTTTGAGGTCAGACTTTTCTTCTGAAATATTAATATGTATTTTATAATCCTCAAATTGTAACTTGAAATGCTTCAAAATAAAACGATGCTCTTTAAAGCCAGCTGGGACGTTATGAGTCGTGATTCATGTGATTTGTGTAATTTGTGTGATTTATTGAGTGGATTTAGAGCTCCTCGCGCCGCGGCAGCGCGAGCTTTGTTCAGCCTTCATCAGCCTCCTCGCGCGGGAACCAAGTGATCATCCCATCGATCCCCCAAAACTGTCCTCTAAAAACTCCTTCACCAGCTTCTTCTTCTTCTTATTCTTCCTTTTTAATTGAGCATTTTTGTTTTATTTTTATTCTTATATTGTTTTATTTCTTCTTGCAATTAAAATAGACAAATCAGAAACATGTTTGGTTTCACTTTTGACCAAAACTACCTGCGAGGTGTCACGTGACCCTCAATGATTTATTGTGTCGTCACCTTTTTAATAATAGAGGACTCGAGGTCATAATAATTATAATACTGGAGCATCGTAATGACATCAGAGGGAAGCAGCCGGTGCGCGCGCTGCCCACGGAGGGGCAGCCTCGAGCCGGGTTCCCTCCACCGGGACCGCCGAGCCTTCAGGAGGAGCCCGGTGTTGCGCAGAAAGCGGAACAGAGTCCACTCGGTGTCACCGGGAAACACGCACCGGATAGCGCGAGCCTCATAATGCACAGCTCAAATAACACACAGCGCATGCGTGACGTGCATGGAGGTCCGGTATGTGGTTCTGGTTCTCCAGCTGGAGGTCTGAACTTATTGTGTGTGTGGAGGAAACAACGAGGACCCGGTGCTGTTGCGCAACTCTGCTGAGAGCGCGGCGGGGTCACGCGATCCTGGACCGCAAGAAAAGAAGAAGAAGAAGAAGAAGAAGAAGAAGAAGAAGAAGAAGAAGAAGAAGAAGAAGAAGAAGAAGAAGAAGAACAGATCTGAGACCCGCGCGACCTCTCGCGCGCTGCAGCCTCGCGTGCGCGTGATTGGAAGAAAAGTTGTTGAAAAAAATGAAAAAAAAGAAGACAATAAGAACACATTAAAAAAAAGAGCAAAATAAAATAATGTTATAAGTCAAATAAATCATGACTGCAAATGGAATGCACGCGCATTGTGTTTGTTCTTTGGGGGGGGGGGGGGGGGTGAAACGCTGCAAGCTAGTTTCAATATTACATTATTATCTGAATATTACCGTATTACAACTATTTTATTACATTATGAAGTGTTCTAGGGGGTCTGGAGCTCCGAGGAGCAGCGCGCGCTGCAGCGGAGTGGTGTGGGTGAAGTGGAGGCATTTCTCTCTCTCTCTCTCTCACACACACTCTCTCTCCCTCTCTCTCTCTCTCCTCCCACATTCTGCTTGTAGGGGAGTCGGGTCAGCTGACTGTCTGTAAACTGTCAGGACCGTGGCATGTGCCCCTCCTCCTCCTCTCTCTCTCTCTCCTCCCTCTTCCTCTTGTTCCAGCGCCGCTCCCATTGGAGAGGCGCGCGCTCCTCACCCAGCCTGTCCAGCGTGACGTCACGGCGCTGTGAGCATAAAGAGGCGGCTCGGAGCGCAGGCTGCTGGATACCGCGGAGAGAGGGAGAGAGACAGAGAGAGAGAGAGAGAGAGAGAGGCGAGCTCCTTTTTTCTGGGGAATCTCTGCGGTGCAGAGCTGGAACAAAAAGCAGCTTCTCAGCGGAAAAATAATTATAATAATAATAATTCCAGACGCTCTTATTTCACTCCTCTTTTTATTTTTTGCTCTGTTATTCTCCTGGAGAAAAAAAAACGGACTTATTGACCCCGAAGAAACGCAACGAGGACCGGAGCCCGTTACACGAACCCGGTACTGCTCTGTGTTATTAATATTTATCGTGCTTGTGTATGTGTGTGTGTGTGTGTGTGTGTATGTGTGTGCGTGTGTGAATACACACTTCTACTGAAGGGACTGGGTTTTTTTGAAAAACTTTTTGCACTGAGTTTTTTGTGCGTTTCTACCTCCGGCCTGGTCTGAGTGAAAGTTTTTCCTCCACTACTTTTTCCTTCTTCTTTTTTTCCCTCCCTCCTCCTCCTCCTCCTCCTCCTCCTCCTCCTCCTCCTCCACGCCGCCGCTCCCGCGGTGTTTCATGCTCCAGCAAGTCCGCGCACAAGGAGGAGCTGCGCGCAACAGAACTATTGCGTGACACCGAGGAGAGATCCAGGAGCCGGTTTCCCACGCGACGAGAGAGGGAGAGAGAGCGAGAGTCGCGGCGGGCATGAGCGCGGCCGCGATGAGCCTGGGCCCGGAGCTACCCAGCAGCCCCCTGGCGCTGGAATACGTCAACGACTTTGACCTGATGAAGTTCGACGTGAAGAAGGAGGGCCTGGCGGGGCTGGAGCGCGTCGCCGCGCAGCGCCAGTGCAGCCGCGCGCAGCCGCAGGGCTCCGTGTCGTCCACCCCGATCAGCACGCCCTGCAGCTCGGTGCCCTCCTCGCCCGGCTTCAGCCCCACGGAGCAGAAGAGCCACCTGGAGGAGCTCTACTGGATGCCCAGCGGCGGCTACCAGCAGCAGATCGACCCGCAGACGCTGAGCCTGACCCCGGAGGACGCGGTGGAGGCGCTGATCGGGGCCACGGCGCACGGGCACCCGCCGCTCGCGCACGTGCAGCAGCTGCAGCAGCAGCAGCAGCAGCAGCAGCAGCAGCAGCAGCAGGGCACCTTCGAGGACTACCGGGGGGGCGCGCACCACCACCACAGCCACCACGGCCAGCAGCACCACCACCACCCGTACGCGGGCGGGATCCCGCACCACGCCGACGAGCTGTCCGGTCACCCGGGCGCACACGGCCACGCGCACAGCCAGCACCACCAGCACCACAGCCAGGACCCGGACAGCCCGTCCCCGGTGTCCCCGGACTCCCACCAGTCGCTGCACCACCACCGCCACCACCACCACCACTCGCACGGCCACCTGAGCCAGTCGGCGGGGGGCCACCACCACGGCTCCGGGGGCGGGCTCAACGTGGAGGACCGCTTCTCCGACGACCAGCTGGTGTCCATGTCGGTGCGCGAGCTCAACCGGCACCTGCGGGGCTTCACCAAGGACGAGGTGATCCGCCTGAAGCAGAAGCGCCGGACCCTGAAGAACCGGGGCTACGCGCAGTCCTGCCGGTACAAGCGCGTGCAGCAGAAGCACGTGCTGGAGCACGAGAAGACGGAGCTCGTGGACCAGGTGGAGCACCTGAAGGCGGAGATCAGCCGGCTGGCGCGCGAGCGCGACGCCTACAAGCTCAAGTGCGAGAAGCTGACCGGGTCGGGCGGGTTCGGCACCAGGTTCCGAGAGGCCGGGTCCACCAGCGACACCCCGTCGTCTCCGGAGTTCTTCATGTGAGTCCCCCCCCCCCCCCATGACTGAACAAAACGATGATAATCCACAGCTCCAGAACTGTTCATGATTATAACAATAATAACAATTATATTCGTATTAGAAGAATAATCCGTCAGATAGTATTCTCTCTCTCTCTCTATATTCTCTCCATCCGCGTGTCGGCATCTTTTTTTTTGTAGACGAGTCGCTTGCAGTGAAGAGGACTTGTTTCCGCCCTCCTCTTCCTCACCAGAGAGGAGGAGGAAGAGGCTCGGCTGATGGACTTTGTTGTTGTTCTTTTATTCCTCCATGTTTGTGTGTGGGATGACCTGCATACGGACGCTCTCCAAATGATGATGATGATGATGATGATGATGATGAAGATGACATTGTTCTGGTCCCGGGTTCCGGGCTCGAGACCCACAGTCGACACAAGTGGGCTCGTCAAGAATCTGAGAGAAAAAAACAACAAAAAGACTCACAAACTTCCACTTTATGCAAAATTGTAACTTTAACGTGTCACGAGGAGGAGGGGGGGGGCGGGGGGGGGGGCATTTTATGCAACATCTCAATGATTTATTGCCTGCTTTTGGTTATATTCGAATATATATTGAAAACAAAAAATCGGCATTAAATATTAATCCTGCATGCTGGACATGTACGGTGATAATTTCTATTTTGTACTTTCATCTTCTCTGTATATTAAGAGCATGTTGTTGATCTGCTTTGTGTTGGGGGACAGCAGGACTGCGGGTGTGTAGGGGGGGGGGGGGACAGCAGGACTGCGGGTGTGTAGGGGGGGGGGGTCTTTGGGCTTGTAAATATGACGCAACCGCGGGAGAAACACAACTGCACAAGATGAGGAGGCTGGTCTGAACTTCTTTCTTTCTTTGTTGTCTTTTTATTTCTTCTTGTTTGTTGTTTGTTTGTGTTTATTTTTTGGGGGGTTTATCCCGATTGAAAGACGAGTGTATTTGTGTGTGTTTGTTTATTTTCATCTCTGTTGCATTTAAACACATCATAACTCTCTGTGTGCCAAGTGCACTTTTGGATGATGATGATTTTTTGTTGTTGCGTGCGCACGTTTTCATTTTGAAGTTTGCGCAAACCTCCCTCAGGAAGACATATGACGCAATGTTGTGATGTGACTCCGGACAGGTATAAATATATACAAATATACATATGTGTATTTATACCTGTGCGGAGTGGTCTGCGGACACGTGCAGAGGCTCCGGGACGCGGAGGTGTTCGCGCTGTTATTGGAGCCAGGTTGCGGGTTTCTGGCTTTTGCGACACTAATTCAGATTAAGTGCTGCTTTACTTCTTCTATTAACCCTTTACGGACACGAGCCTCTCGCTCCGATAACCAATAATCACTCATATTAAAGAGCCATCTTCAAAAGAAAAGAGAAAACAAACTCAACGCACGAGTCGATATTTAAAGACCGCGCGAGCGTTTATGTTTTTATTCCTTCATTTTTTTCCTGCCGGTCAGTAAAAAAAAGGGACTTCAGGTTGTGCAAATTATCAAAATGAAAAAAAAAACACATATTCACGTTTTATGTACTACGTGTTTTAATGTTTCTGTTTAAGTGCGTGTGTGTGTGTGTGTCTGTTTTATTATTATTATTGTTATTATTATTATTATTTGATGATTCTGGTTCTGCTGGCCAGATGCATAGTTTAAAAAACCAAAACAAGTTTTTATTTTAATGATTTTTAAATTAACAGACTGTGTGAGGGGGGGGGGGGGGGGTCACATCGAATGAGCATGGTGCTTGCATTTGAAAACTATCTTTTGGGGTTTTCCTGATTCAGCTGGGTTGAACTCGAACTGAAACTGCAGCAGCCGGTTGTTGTTTTGTTTTCACCTGTTCATGTATACCATGGTGGCGGGGGGGTCCATTTTCAATCCTGTTTATATGAATAATAGTTTTTAAGGAGAAAAAAACACTTACATTTGAACTGTTCCATTCAGGCTGGTTTCTGTTTTGTCTTATTTTCGGTTGTTTTTTTGGAAGAAATTGTTTCCTATTTTGCTTATTAAAGTCATGGAAATGGCAACAAGCACTTCTCAGACTTGTGTTTCTACACACACACGCACACACACACGTGCATGATGACACACACACACACACACACTCTCACACACACACGTGCATGATGACACACACACTCACACACGCACGCGCGCCAATCGTCTTTGGCCTTTTTTTTTTTAAACTCTTTTTTTCAGACTCGAGACTGTTGGGTCGCAGCCCGCCGGCCGCGCGGCCGTGATGAGGTCACCGGTACCGGCTCCGGCCGCGCGGCCGTGATGAGGTCACCGGTACCGGCTCCGGCCGCGTGCAGGGAGAGAGCCGTCACCCGGGCGCGCGCTGAAAGGAGATCTGTGACCTTGCAACGCACCGGAAAAGAGACGAAAAAACCCCGGATGTACATTTGCAAATGCTCGGCGTGCGTGGCTTTCAATGCGAACAACAACGACAACAACAACAACAACAACAACAACAACAACAAGGGTAAATCCGACAGTTTGCTACACTTTAAATGATCTTTTCAAAAGACCCCGCGTGACCTCTATTTCATGCGCGTGCCTGCAGGTGTGACTTCTGTATAGTTAACGTGAATGTGATTTATGATAGTGCGCGTGCACCACGCACACAACAACACGCTCGGGATTAGATTCGCTCCGCAGCTGGGACGACAACACAAAGAAATACACACATACACACATTCATATCAACACAGGAGGAGGAGGAGGAGGAGGAGGGTGTAAGTTTTGATCAGGTCCAGGTCTAGAGTTTCTGGTGTCAGAACATTATCTGCTCGGTGTCTGCACATTCTCAAGGGCAAAACCTCTGGGAAGCAAATCCACCAATGAGACCCGGGCTGAGTCTACATCCTCTCTCTCTCTCTCTCTCTCTCTCTCTGGACAGCCGCTGCAGTCCCAGGGGGGTGCAGGTGGGGTCTATTTACAGTTATGATAATACCCCCCCCCCCACCTAAAAATAACAAAAACAACTGCATGCGTGCAGTTGTTTCTTCCACCTCGTTCTTCAGGTTTGTGTGTGTGTTAGTGTGTGTGTGTGTGTGTGTGTGTGTGTGTGTGTGTGTGTGTACATCATGGGGTCTGTTGTGACTCCATGCAGGATTCAACACACATGATGACACTCAGCCGGTTTGAAGATGGACCAGAACTCACCGTAAGAGACTCAAATTCTAATGCCTTAAAAGCATATATATATATATATATACATATACATATATGTATATATATATATATATATATACGTATATATGTATATATACATATACGTATATATATATATACGTATATGTATTTATATTCATATACATATACGTATATATACATGTATATATACATATATATACGTATATATATATAGATATCTATATATACATTGAAAGATATAGATACATATATATATATATACATACATATACATGTATATATACATATATATATACATATATATATCATATATATATATATTTAAAATATATATCATATATTTAATATATATGATATAAATATGATATATTTAATATATATTATATATATGAGATGGAAACTCTTCTTTGATGCATCGTGTTCTGCAGCTTCGTGGAGTAATAGATGTATTGGATAGTAACTTAAACAATTGTAGAGTGTGAGTGTGTGTGTGTGTGTGTGTAGGGGGCCTCGGCTCAGCAGAAGAGCCAAGGACGCGGTGACCAGGCGGTGCTGTAATGATTTTAGTCTCCGATCACACGGACACGCCCCCCACGGAGATCCTATCTGCATCCAGCCCCCAACTTATTACACACACACACACACACACACACACACAAACACACACATTAATGAGATACACACACACACATACACTAATATGAGATATACATACACACACTCACACACACACACACACACACATTAATATGAGATACACACACACACATTAATATGAGATACACACACACACACACACACTTAAATGAGGTACACACTCACTAGCAGCCCGTTGACTTTAATTTCCCTGCTGCTCTAAATCACAATTATACCAGGGAATGAAAGCAGGCTTTCCTCAAAACACACACACACACACACACACACACACACACACACACACACACACACACACACACACACACACACACACACACACACACACACACACACACACACACACACACACACACACACACACACACACTGGAGAACATTAACCGGTTACTGAGAGGGTTTCTTCGAGTGTGTATATATATATATATGTGTGTGGGTGTTTCAGGCTGGCTATTAGAATCTTAAGGAAGAGCGCTGGACTGCAGTGAGATGAGTCAATGGTGATCAATGTCCTCCTCTTCCTCCTCCTCCTCCTCGTCATCCCTCCATCCCTCAATCCTCGGTCTGGAGTTCACACACACACACACACACACACACACACACACACACACACACACACAGATTGCAGAACCAAAGCCGGGGAACATGGATCTGTTCTCCTGCAGCTCTAACATAACATTGTAAAACCACAGAGTTGTACTTTAGTGTGACTTCTGTTGCCTCTACACAGCTCTCAACATGGCGGCGGCGAGCCGCCACATCGGAGAGGATGGCCACTGGAAAAAAAATCAGCAAAAACAACGACATCATCCGGTAATCCTGCTTGTAACTAATAAATTAAAGCCCTAAAGCCCAACAGAACTCCGGACATGCGATACAGAGGTAACAGCGCTGAGGAGGTAACAGCGATACCAAGGTAACAGTGATACGGACGTAACAGCGCTGAGGAGGTGACAGCGATACGGAGGTAACAGTGATACGGACGTAACAGCGGTGAGAAGGTAACAGTGATACAGAGGTAACAGCGCTGAGGAGGTAACAGCGCTAGGAAAGTAACAGTGATACGGACGTAACAGCGGTGAGAAGGTAACAGCGATACAGAGGTAACAGCGATACAGAGGTAACAGCCCTGAGGAGGTAACAGCGATAAGAAGGTAACAGTGATACGGAGGTAACAGCGGTGAGAAGGTAACAGCGATACAGAGGTAACAGCGCTGAGGAGGTAACAGCGATAAGAAGGTAACAGTGATACGGAGGTAACAGTGATACGGAGGTAACAGCGGTGAGAAGGTAACAGCGATACAGAGGTAACAGCGCTGAGGAGGTAACAGCGATAAGAAGGTAACAGCGATACGGAGGTAACAGCGCTGAGGAGGTAACAGCGCTACAGAGGTAACAGCGATACGGAGGTAACAGCGCCGAGGAGGTAACAGCGCTCGGAAGGTAACTATGCTGAGGAGGTAACAGCGCTAGGAAGGTAACAGCGCTACAGAGGTAACATCGCTACGGAGGTAACAGCGCTAGGAAGGTAACAGCGCTGAGGAGGTAACAGCGATACAGAGGTAACAGCGCTGAGGAGGTAACAGCCCTGAGGAGGTAACATCGCTACGGAGGTAACAGCGCTAGGAAGGTAACAGCGCTAGGAAGGTAACATCGCTGAGGAGGTAACAGCGCTATGGAGGTAACATCGCTACGGAGGTAACAGCCCTGAGGAGGTAACAGCCCTGAGGAGGTAACAGCGCTGAGGAGGTAACAGCGCTACGGAGGTAACATCGCTACGGAGGTAACAGCGCTAGGAAGGTAACAGCGCTGAGGAGGTAACAGCGATACGGAGGTAACAGCGCTGAGGAGGTAACAGCGATACGGAGGTAACAGTGCTACGGAGGTAAAAGCGCTAGGAAGGTAACAGCGCTGAGGAGGTAACAGCGATACAGAGGTAACAGCGCTGAGGAGGTAACATCGCTGAGGAGATAACAGCCCTGAGGAGGTAACAGCGCTGAGGAGGTAACAGCGCTGAGGAGGTAACAGCGATACGGAGGTAACAGCGATACGGAGGTAACAGCGCTGAGGAGGTAACAGCGCTGAGGAGATAACAGCCCTGAGGAGGTAACAGCGCTGAGGAGGTAACAGCGCTGAGGAGGTAACAGCGCTGAGGAGATAACAGCCCTGAGGAGGTAACAGCGCTGAGGAGGTAACAGCGATACGGAGGTAACAGCGCTGAGGAGGTAACAGCGATACGGAGGTAACAGCGCTGAGGAGGTAACAGCGCTGAGGAGGTAACAGCGATACGGAGGTAACAGCGCTGAGGAGGTAACAGCGCTGAGGAGGTAACAGCGCTACGGAGGTAACAGTGCTATGGAGGTAACAGCGCTAGGAAGGTAACAGCGATGAGGAGGTAACAGCCCTGAGGAGGTAACAGCCCTGAGGAGATAACAGCGCTGGTGACCTGGGGCGCTGGTGGCATCTTCAGGTTTCTTTATGCCGCTATATTAAGGATTTGAAGTTCAGCTCCAGTTCGTTATGTTTTCCTACATTTTTTCATGTGGGAGAATCCCCCCACATCCTAAAAATGTGATTTAATTTTCTTCTCCCGTAATTATAAAAGCTTCCCGGTGATCCCACCACGACAACGCGGTCGTACCACGGCCGCAATGACATCACTCGAAAAGGCGCCGGGCGAGAAGCCCCCCCCCCCCTTTCGTGGTGCATCGGCCCCTCGGGAACTTTGTGTCACTTTAATGTCAAATGAATATCGCTGCTCGTGACAACAAGCTGAAGACGTCCTCGTCTCCATGGCAACGTTGTCTCATCGTTGAGAACGAGGGTCGTCTGTCCTCACCGTGTCGCGCCGCGTGTCGCGCCGCGTGTCGCGCCGCGTGTCGCGCCGGCCCCCCTTGTCTGGATGTAAGAAGCGTGGGCTGTAGTGAACTCTGAAGCAGGAAGTGGCATTTCAACACACTTCCTCTCTGACCCGGCGGGACAAGGCTACTTCCTGAAGTATGGAGGTGACGGGGAGCCTCCACCACAGGAGCTGACCCCCACCCCACCCCCCATATATATATATGTATATACATATATATATATATGTATATATATATGTATATACATATATACATGTGTATATATTAGGGCTGTCAGCGTTAACGCGTTCATCTATGCGATTAATTTGGCCGCGTTAACGCACTAAAATATTTTAACGCAATTAACGCAACTTTGTTTACTTCCGGTGTTCGTTGAAGTTTTTACACTCAAACCGAGTGTCAAGCCGCGGCAGTACGGTTTAACACTGTTTCCGTTTTTAAAACAATGATTTCTCCGCGAAAATAAGGATCATAAATCAGTTTAACTCGTGGATGAATCAGTCGGGTTTCCTCCTGCTCCTCCTTCCTCCCGTCTCCCCCTCTGACACACAGAGGAACGGAGGGCGACGTGTCGGGTGACGCGGCACGAAAAGAACTCGTCACACGAAACCTTCACCGTGATTGGTCAATCCGTTTGTCTGTCAACATTTTGGGGAAAAAACAACCAATGAACACTCAGTAAATCACAAAGGACCTCCCACCACAGGTGAGGCTCATTAGCAGCCTGTCAGTCAGAGAGCAGAGAACACGGCGCGAGGACAACTGAGCCTCATTGAATAGAGCTGAGATTGTTCTGGAATGTTTGATGTAGAACACGTGGGGGTGTGTCACATGCAAACGCCTTTAAAAGGTGAATTTTTTGTTGTTGTTGTAAAATGTATAAAATGCCCCCAGCCTCCAGAGGGTGAACAGGACATATGTGAATGTCAGTCAGTTCCCAAGGCCACTGGTTCTGCTGTTCAGTGGTAAAGATGACAGGACCAATGGGGTCTCAATATACTTCTTTTTTTTACTAATCTGGATGTTTCACTGAAGAAACAATTCATCATCCACGATATTAAATACCTCGCTGGCACTTTATAGGTAGGAGCCTCTTTGAAAACACAGCTCTGTGTGAAGTTTGGTCTTTAAAAAGAATGAACTTTTAACTTTTAATTGCGATTAATCACGATTAATGAATAAAAAAATGTGCGATTAATTAGTTAATTTTTTTAAATCGATTGACAGCCCTAATATATATATGTATATACATATATATATGTATATACATACATATATGTCTATATATACATATATATATATATATATATATATATATATATATATATATATATATATATATACATATATACATATATATATATATATATATATATGTGTATACACTGTACATATATTGTAGTCTTCTCTAAGCCCACCCCCCCTCATCCTCATATACTTGCTGCTCTCCGTGGGCCCTCCTCTCTTGTTTTACAGCCCGGTCTCGATTTAGACTTCCTCGTCTCCGCGTTGCCACGGCGCCGCCCGCTGCCAGACATCTGTATGTGGTTTGGAGGCGAGAGACGCGATGGAAAAACATCAGGAAATAAACAAGAGCGGCGCTTTGGTGCCGGCGGTTCGATGCTCTGGGATCAGAGGTCTGACTGAACAGAGACTTTGACGCTCGCCACTCTGAATGGACTCCAGCGCATATTTTGGGCACGTTCCTACAACAAATAAAAGTCCGTCGACACGTGTGAGTTTCTGCTAGTTACGGGCTTTTCTAAATAAACTTCCACTTCACAGGAAACGATTCAAGGTTTTGGTTATTACGAAGTTTGGGTAAGAATACAACTTTTGTGAAGTATGAAAATTCTGTGCCAAAATAAATCAAATCGAGAATAAATATATTTTCATTTTGTGATACATTTAAATGTAGCTGCAAACAATACATTTAAGCGTTATAGCTCCAAACAATACATTTAAATACCGCAGTTACAAATGATAAATTTAAATGTCGTAGCGACAAACGATACATTTAAATTTCGTAGCTACAAATGATAAATTTAAATGTCCTCGCTACAAACGATAAATTTAAATGTCGTAGCTACAAACGATGCATTTAAATGTCGTAGCTACAAACGATAAATTTAAATGTCGTAGCTACAAACAATAAATTTAAATATTGTAGCTACAAACGATAAATTTAAATGTCGTAGCTACAAACGATGCATTTAAATGTCGTAGCTACAAACGATAAATTTAAATGTCGTAGCTGCAAACAATAAATTTAAATATTGTAGCTACAAATGATAAATTTAAATGTCGTAGCTGCAAACAATAAATTTAAATATTGTAGCTACAAACGATAAATGTAAATGTCGTAGCGACAAACGCTAAATTTTAATTTCGTAGCTACAAATGATGAATTTAAATGTCCGAACTACAAACGATACATTTAAATGTCGTAGCTACAAACGATAAATTTAAATGTCGTAGCTACAAACGAAACATTTAAATGTCGTAGCTACAAACGATACATTTAAATGTCGTAGCTACAAACGATGCATTTAAATGTCGTAGCTACAAATGATGAATTTAAATGTCCTAGCTACAAACGATACATTTAAATGTCGTAGCTACAAACGATGCATTTAAATGTCGGAGCTACAAACGATAAATTTAAATGTCGTAGCTACAAAGGATGAATTTAAATGTCGTAGCTACAAACGATGCATTTAAATGTCGTAGCTAAAAAACGAAACATTTAAATGTCGTCGCTACAAACGATACATTTAAATGTCGTAGCTCTAAACGATACATTTAAGCATTATAGCTCCAAACGATACATTTAATCGTCGTAGCTACAAACGATACATTTAAATGTCGTAGATACAAACGATGCAACTCTATTGCAACTATTTCCAGTTCATCTTTGTTTTTTTGTCCGTGTGTTTTCCGACATTAAGTCCGGCTTCAGTTTCTGCTGGTTCTGAGTTTACGGCCTTCACGAAATAAACTTCCGTCTTCACGGGAAACAACTTAGTTAGACGGATAAAACCCTCAGAGATATGACTGCGGTAGCTTATGTAGCTGTTAGCTTATGTAGCTGTTAGCTTATGTAGCTGCAGAGCTATGAGCACATAGCTGACGCAACACCTGCACACATACTGTACTGGAAGCCTAAGACGTGTGTGTGAGTGTGTGTGTGTGTGTGTGTGTGGGGGGGGTGGGGGTGTTACTGAGGATTGACCTCAATCACGTGTCAGGTTTTAGGCAGATTGGATTTAAGCTGCAGCACTTTTAAAGAGATTATGTTCTTGTGAGAGATTAGGAGGAGCAGATACATCGAGGCAGCTAATGAGGGGTTCTCCGCCCAGCTGCCGCCTCACGCAGCCGCCGTCCTGTTCACGACACACACACACACACACACACTTCAGTCTTATTGGGGCATTAGAGGCTTTACGCTGCTGTGGCAATGAGAGCCCCCCCCCCCCCCCCCACACACACACACACCACTCTGCGGTGTAGCCGCGGACGGTTGAGCGTCGCGTCCACCGTGCTTCTCTTTGTAGGAGGAGAGTGTGTGTGTGTGTGTGTGTGTGTGTGTGTGTGTGTGTGTGTGTGTGTGTGTGTGTGTGTGTGTGTGTGTACAGGAGGCTCTCATTAGGTAATGAGGATGATTACGCTGCATTAGGCTGGTGGAGGCCGCCACAGGGAGGAGGAGGAGGAGGAGGGGGAGGAGGAGGAGGAGTGGGGGGGGACATGTGTCCGTGATTTGTGGCGTGAGCTCGAAGACGTTTAATTGACACGAGCTTCTCGCCGCCACCCCGGTCCTCTCTCTCTCCATCCACGACTCGGAGTGTGTGTGTGTGTGTGTGTGTTTGTGTGTGTGTTTGCATGTGTGTGTGTGTGTGTGTGTGTGTGACCCTGCAGTTGCATGAGGAGGAGAAGTGGAGCGTGTTCAGTGGGTCGGCCTCGTCTGGGAGTCCTGGATGACTCCGCTGAACTGGAGAGAAGTTGCGCAACGGGGAGGAGTTTGTATGTGTGAAGACAACCCCCCCCCCCCACACACACACACACACACACCCTCCTCCTCCTCCCCCCCTTCATGGAGATGCCCTCTCTCCATTCCCCTTCTATAAGTAGAAGCAGGCAGGTAGAGTGCTGACCCAGTCTCAGGTAATTACACCCCGCCGGGCGCTGGCACCGACGTGTGAGGGCGGAGCCGACAGCGCCGCACGCCTAAACCACACTTATCTCACTCTCTACCAGGAGGAGGAGGAGGAGGGAGGAGGAGGAGGAGGAGGGGGGGGGGGGGGAGGAGGGCACACCTGGGCAAAGCCTGGACACCTTTCTCCTGGCAGAGGCCCACCGACATCCCCCCATCACAGAACTGGGAAAACTGGACTGACGGGTCTCGAGGAACCGCTAGAGGAACCGCTAGAGGAAGCACTAGAGGAACCACTAGAGGAACCTCTGGAGGAACCACTAGAGGAACCACTAGAGGAACCACAAGAAGAACCACTAGAGGAACCTCTGGAGGAACCACTAGAGGAACCACTGGATGAACCACTAGAGGAACCACTAGAGGAACCATTAGAGGAACCACTAGAGGAACCACTAGAGGAACCATTAGAGGAACCACTAGAGGAACCATTAGAGGAACCACTAGAGGAATCATTAGAGGAACCGCCAGAGGAACCATTAGAGGAACCGCTAGAGGAACCACTAGAGGGGAACCATTAGAGGAACCACTAGAGGAACCTCTGGATGAACCACTAGAGGAACCACTAGAGGAACCATTAGAGGAACCACTAGAGGAACCACTAGAGGAACCATTAGATGAACCACTAGAGGAACCACTAGAGGAACCTCTGGAGGAACCACTAGAGGAACCACTAGAGGAACCATTAGAGGAACCATGAGAGGAACCACGAGAGGAACCACTAGAGGAACCATTAGAGGAACCATTAGAGGAACCACTAGAGGAACCTCTGGAGGAACCACTAGAGGAACCATTAGAGGAACCGCTAGAGGAACCGCTAGAGGAACCACTAGAGGAACCTCTGGAGGAACCACTAGAGGAACCATTAGAGGAACCGCTAGAGGAACCGCTAGAGGAACCACTAGAGGAACCTCTGGAGGAACCACTAGAGGAACCGCTAGAGGAACCTCTGGAGTAACCACTAGAGGAACCTCTGGAGGAACCACTAGAGGAACCATTAGAGGAACCGCTAGAGGAACCACTAGAGGAACCTCTGGAGGAACCGCTCCGTCTTTACGAGACGTTCCTCAGCGTCTCCACATCCTTCATCCCGTTAAACTCGTTCTGTGGAAACTATGCGCCGTGATCGCTCTGAGACGGGAAGAGGGAAATGGCTGTGGTCAGACCGAGAGGAGGAGGAGAGGAAAGTAAGAAGAAGAGGAGGAGGAGGGGGAGGGGGAGGAGGAGGAGGAGGAGGGGGAAGAGGAGGAGGAGGAGCAGGGGGAAGAGGAGGAAGAGGAGGAGGAGAGGAAAGTAAGAAGAAGAGGAGGAGGAGGGGGAGGAGGGAAATGGATAAATAAAGAGCACTTTTCAGAATTTTAATCATTCATTTGTAAACATATATGTATATATATACGTATATATATATATATATATATATATACATATATACATTTACATCTATATACATACTCAAGTATACATATATACAGGACTGTCTCAGAAAATTAGAATATTGTGATAAAGTTCTTTATTTTCTGTAATGCAATTAAAAAAAACAAAAATGTCATGCATTCTGGATTCATTACAAATCAACTGAAATATTGCAAGCCTTTTATTCTTTTAATATTGCTGATTATGGCTTACAGCTTAAGAAAACTCAAATATCCTATCTCATAAAATTTTAATATTTCCTCAGACCAAGTAAAAAAAAAGATTTATAACAGCTGAGTGTTTGTCAAGGCTCAGGAAACCCTTGCAGGTGTTTCGAGTTAATTAGACAATTCAAGTGATTTGTTTAATACCCTACTAGTATACTTTTTCATGATATTCTAATATTTAGAGATAGGATATTTGAGTTTTCTTAAGCTGTAAGCCATAATCAGCAATAAATCAGAATAAAGGCTTGCAATATTTCAGTTGATTTGTAATGAATCCAGAATGCATGATTTTGTTTTTAATTGCATTACAGAAAATAAAGAACTTCATCAATATTCTAATTTTCTGAGACAGTCCTATGTGTGTATATATATATATATATATAAATATATATATATATATATATACATGTATATATATATATATATATATATACACATATATATATATATAAATACATATATATATAGATATATAAATATACATTGAGTATGTATATATAGCGGTGGTGGGAATGTGCCACTGCAGGTTAGTTCTCCTTCACGCTTGCCTGGAGGAACACAGAGCGGCTAATTGATGCTAAACAAACTGCTGACCCAGACTCAGGATGAAGGTCTGTCACACACACACACACACACACAGACACACACACACACACACACACGCACACACACACACACACACACACACACACAGACACACACACTCTCACACACACACACACTCACACACACACACACACACAGACACACACACACACACACACACACACACACACACTCACACACACGCACACACACACATACACGCACACACACACAGACACACACACACACACACACACGCACGCCGGCCCCCTAGAGGACGCTCCGGGAGGCACAGCTCCACGTCTCCCTGCTCCAGCACAGATAGATCATCTGAGCACAGGGCGGCACGGGGGGGGGGGGGGGGGGGAGAGGAGGAGAGGAGGAGAGGAGGAAGGGAGGAGGCAAAGAGTGGGGAAAGAAGTTAGAACCCACACCACTTTCTTTCCTTTTCTCTTTTCACACTTTCTCTTTCGCCTCTCATGTCTCTGTCTCTCTCTCTCTCTCTCTCTCTCTCTCTCTCTCTCTCTCCTCAGAGGAATCCGGCCTCTCCGTTGGGATTGGATCTCTTTGAAGGTGATCCAGAACTGTGCAGCTCGCTGCCTCTCCTCCCCCCCCCCTCCAGCCCTCAAGGTGTGTGTGGGGGGGGGGGCATGCTCCAAATCCAGGCCTGGGTCGAGCGCTCCAAGCTGCAGGCCGGTCGCTGGCCGTCAGACTGCAGCACCGAGAGGTGTGTGTGTGTGTGGGGGGGCGGGGCGACGACGACTTCCTCCTCTTCTTCCTCCCCCCCCCGCCTCCCCCCTTTCTCCCTCTAAACCCAACTTGCCCTCCTCCCCTCCTCCCCTCCACCCTGAGGGCAAGCAACCTTGGCAGACGCGTCGTCGGACAGGTTTCTCTGGCACACACACACACACACACACACACACACACACACACACACACACACACACACACACACACACACACACACACACACACACACACACACTCAGACACATTCACACTCACACACACACACACTCAGACATTTACACACACACACACACACTCAGACACTTACACACACACACACACACACACACACACTCAGACACATTCACACTCACACACACACACTCAGACACACACACACACACACACACACACACACTCGGTTGCCAAAGTGCACAAAAGGCAACTTCGCTTTATAAAACATCGTGGGGGGTGAGGGGGGGGGGCTTCACTTCACCAGATGGAGAATGACAACCAGAGAGAGGAGGAGAGAGGAGGAGAGAGAAGGAGAAGAGAGAAGAGAAGAGGAGAGAGAAGATAAGAGGAGAGAGAAGGAGAGAGGAGGAGAGAGGAGGAGAGAGAAGGAGCGAGGAGGAGAGAGGAGGAGGAGGGAGGAGGAGGAGGGAGGAGAGAAGAGGAGATGAGAGAGGAGGAGAGAAGGAGGAGAGAGGAGGAGAGGAGGAGGGAGAGGAGGAGACGCAGAGAGGAGGAGGGAGAGCAGGAGAGGAGGAGGAGAGGAGGAGAGGAGGAGAGAGGAGAGAGGAGGAGGAGAGAGGAGGAGAAAGGAGGAGAGGAGGAGAGAGGAGAGGAGGAGGAGAGAGGAGGAGGGAGAGAAGGAGAGAGGAGGAGGGAGGAGAGAGGAGGAGGAGAGAGAAGGAGAGAGAGAGGAGGAGAGAAGGAGAGGAGGAGAGAGGGAGAGAGAGAAGGAGAGGAGGAAGAGGAGGAGAGAGGAGGAGGGGGAGGAGAGAGGAGAGGAGGAGGAGAGGAGGAGGAGAGGAGGAGAGAGGAGAGGAGGAGGAGGAGGAGAGAGAGAAGAGAGAGGAGGAGGAGGAGAGAGGAGGAGAGAGGAGAGAGAGAGGAGAGAAGGAGGAGAGGAGGCGAGAGAGGAGGCGAGAGAGGAGGCGAGGAGAGGAGGCACAGAGAGGAGGAGAGGAGAGGAGGCGAGAGAGGAGGCGAGGAGAGGAGGCACAGAGAGGAGGAGAGGAGGAGAGGAGAGGAGGAGGAGGAGAGAGGAGAGAGGAGGAGGAGGAGAGAGGAGGAGGAGAGAGAGAGGAGGAGGAGAGGAGGAGGAGAGAGAGAGGAGGAGAAGAGAGGAGGAGGGAGAGGAGGAGGAGGAGAGAGAGGAGGAGAGAGAGAGGAGGAGGAGAGAGGAGGAGGAGAAGGAGAGGAGAGAGGAGGAGAGGAGGAGGAGGAGAGAGGAGAGGAGAGAGGAGGAGGAGAGAGGAGGAGAGAAGGAGAGAGAAGGAGAGAGGAGAGAAGAGGAGGAGGAGAGAGAGGAGGAGGAGGGGGGGGAGAGGGGAGAGAGAGGAGGAGAGAATACGAGGAGGAGAGGAGAGAAGAGGAGAGAGAGAGAGAGGAGCATGGAGGAGGAGAGGAGGAGAGAGAGAGGAGAGAGGAGGAGGAGAAGGAGGAAGAGGAGGAGGAGCAGGAGGATGAGAGAGAGAGGAGGAGGAGCAGGAGGACGAGAGGAGAAGAGAGGAGGAGGAGGAGAGAAGAGCAGGAGGAGAAGAGCAGGAGGAGGAGGAGGAAGAGAGAAGAGGAGAAGAGGAGGAGGAGGAGAAGAGGAGAAGAGGAGGAGGAGGAGAAGAGGGAGAGAGAGGAGGAGGGAGGAGAGGGAGAGGAGAGAGGAGAGAGGAGAGGAGGAGAGATGAGAGGAGGAGAGAGGAGGAGAGATGAGAGGAGGAGAGAGGAGGAGAGAGGAGAAGAGATGAGAGGAGGAGAGATGAGAGGAGAGGAGGAGAGAGGAGAAGAGATGAGAGGAGGAGAGGAGGGAGGGAGGAGAAGAGAGAGAGGAGAGAGAAGGAGAGGAGGAGAGGAGGAGGGAGAGCCGAGAGGAGAGAAGGAGAGAGAGAGGAGGGCGAGGAGGAGAGAGAGAAAGGGAGAGAAGAGGGAGAGAGAGGAGGGAGGAGAGGGAGGAGCAAGAGGAGAGAGAGAGGAGAGGAGGAGGAAAGAGGAGAGAGGGGAGGAGAGAGAAGAGAGGAGGAGGGAGAGAAGGAGACGCAGAGAGAAGGAGAGAGAGGAGGAGAGAGAGAAGGAGAGAGAAGTAGAGAGAGGAGGAGAGGAGAGAAGAGGGAGAGAGGAGGAGAGAGAAGAGAAGAGGAGAGAGAAGGAGAGGAGGAACAAAAGGGAGGGGAGCGAACCGGAGGGAGGTGCATTCCTTCGGCTCAGGAGACGTGTTGCTGTCTGTCGGGACGACACAAGTGTGTGTATGTGTGTGTGTGTGTGTGTGTGTGTGTGTG
>NC_079396.1:28224719-28232219 GCF_029220125.1 Pseudoliparis swirei
CTCTCTCTCTCTCCCTCTGTCTCTCTCTCTCTCTCTCTCTCTCTCTCTCTCTCTCTCTCTCTCTCTCTCTCTCTCTCTCTCTCTCTCTCTCTCAGTTCACGCTGAGCGTCAGAGCGACAGGGTGTGTGTGTGAGAGCTGTGGAGCGTTGTCTGTGTGTTTCTCTCTTCTCTATTCTTTCATAGTTGTGTGTATTTAGTTTATGTGGTGTATTAGTCGGGTTTCACAGTAGTTTACATTGTTTGGTGGTTATTTGGTTTTTCCTCTGGGTGTCTTCCCGCTGCCGGTGTCTCAGCAGAGAGCTCTCCCGGCACGGGAAACTGGTCTCCCCGATCAGAGAGATCTCATCGGGGTTCAAGAAGAGTTTGATGAAGCACATCATGAGTCACCGTAGATCTGTTTATATGATACTCAACGACCGGAGCGCGGAACTCAACCTGCGCTTCAGCGTCAGAGGCAGTGGCGGTGCGTCCATAGGGGGCGCTAGGGCGCCGTCCCTCTTAAAATGTTGAGATGAAAAAAAAAAGAATAAAAATAAAAATAAAATACATCCTGTCAAAAAACATTATATACCAAATCAATTAAATAGTAAATATACCATGTTGACACGCTAAATGTGTGTGGGAGACCGTCAGCCTGTCAACAACCACTTAAGTTAATGTGAAAATATATAATATATCGCCACTCATTATCACGGAGAGAAGCCCCGCCCCCTTTACGGGGCTCCGGTCCAACGTGTGTGCGGCAGCGAGCAAACATTTCAGTCGTTTCGGCAAGGACGGCTTCTCATTGGCGGATGAAACGTGAATCTTGGGCCACAAAAATGTGCGCTCATTGGCCAATGACATCGTTTTATTATTTCACGTGATTGGACTATTCGGCAGATCAGAGACGTATCGTTCCCTCAGCCAGAGAGCTCCACGGAGCTACGGGAGCAGGTAGCTAACGGAGCTGTTAGCTCACGGAGCTCAGTGAGTAATGCTGTTTAGTTTCCCCTGTCTGTTGTTCCAAAGGGACTGAAACTCTCTGGACTACAACGGGGGGAGGGGTCTAAAGAGCTGCAGACAAGTGGAAAGCACGAATCTTGCCGCAGTTATCTAGCTAAGAGCATGGAGCTAACTCGCTAACAGCCTGAAGCTAACCCTGTTTGCAGAGCAGCAGAAGGAGACCGAACTGGCATCGAAAACACAACGAAGAAGTTCTGAAAAACAGACACATTCCCTCCAGAATAATGGAGGCTGGTTACAGACATGATTGACTTTAACCAGAGAGTTATGGAGAAGACCTTTAGAGAGAGGAGCTACTTGTCTTTACAGTAGTGGGTCTACTCTGTCCCCCAATGTAACATGTGATCTCTTTCTGACTCTATTCTGCTCTGAACCTCTTTCATGTGAGGGTGAAACTCTTTTATTCTGTAAACCTCTGAAACTCAACCCAATGTTCCTTAAAGCTGCTCTGAACCTCTCATGCCCAAAGTCACAGTGTGTTGATAGTTGTTATTGGACCGTGTTGAGCACGCTGTGTTCTTGAAATAAAGCTTTGTTTTTTACAATATTCTACTCAAAACCTCTTTTCTTCTCATTTTTGAGTGATATTTAAACCGTGTCGCCCAACTGCGCCCCCCCCCTCCAAAATTCACCAGCCGCCACTGGTCAGAGTAGATGATTTAAACTATAATATCTATGCGTCTTCATCGGCGATGAAGTGCTTTCATTGCGGGGAGGAGGGGCACACCGCGAAGGTCTGCTCGAAGCGCGGCGACCCGGCGTCAGCTGGTCCAGGCGGCACGGGTCCGTTCGGCGCGTCACGGCGGCGGCAGCGGCTCCGATTCCAGCGGAGAGCGCGGCGAGCGGCGTCACTGCTGCTGTACCCGACACACATGTGGTGGGGATGAATGAGAGCGTGAGCAAGGGGGGTGATGGTGGTGATGGTGGTGATGGTGATGATGGTGGTGAGGCTAGGCAGGGCAGTGAAAGGCAGGCTGTGGGTGGTGATGGTGATGATGGGTTTAAAGCTGCCAAGAGCAGTGAGAGGGAGGAGGTGGGCGAGGTGGGAGATGATGAGGAGAAAGAAAAGGAGGAAGGAAAAATTGGAAAAAAATATTATAATAATAATAAGAAAAAACAAAAAAATGGGGGTGATTGTGGCAAGGGTGGTGGTGAGGGTGGAGATGGTGGCAAACGTGGGGAAACTGCCCAGAGCAGTGGGGGGAGGCTGTGGGTGAGGTGAGAAGTGATGAGGATGAAGGAGGGGAAAGTAAGAAAAACAAGAGAAATGTTGCTGATGGGGCTACGGCTGGCAAGGGTGATGGTAAAGGTGGCAAAGGTGTTGAAATCACCCAGAGCAGTGGGGGGAGGCTGTGGTTGGGGTAGGAAGTGATGACGAAGGAAAAAAGGAGGAAGAAAAAGGAAGGAAGGACAAAGAGAATGCTGGGGGGAAGCTCATGGAGGTGGTAGGACAGGTGGGTGGAGTTGAAGGGGCGGAGGAAGAAGGTGTAGGTGAGGAGGGGGCGGAGCAGGTAGAGATGGACGAGGAGGAAGAAGGGGGGCAGAAAGAGGCCTCAAAAAGAAAGAAGAGTGGCCAGAGCGCTGGCGGCGAGGCCAAAGCCAGCAGGGTGGAGGAGAGGAGGAGGAGTCAGGGGGCGGGGCCGGTGGAGGACAGCAGTGATGAGGAGGGGTCAGAGGACAGCGACTCTCCTCTGGTTTTAACTAACAGTCAGACACAAAAGCTTTATACAGCTGATGAGATCAGTCTGTTTTTACATAAAACAAAAAACGAAACAAAAGTGGAGGTCAGAGATCACTTCCCTGACCTCGTGGCCTTTGTACAGTCTTGCCGCTACCACATGGAAAAAAAAAAGTTAGACAAACAAGAGGTTTTTAGGGTTAAAAAGTTTTTACTCAAAGTAAAGGAGTGCATCCAGCAGCGGGAGGTGGAGAGCTCCAATGTGTCTTTTAATTGATTTGTTGGTTTTAAGTTTTATTTGTTTTTTAAACTCTTTTCTTTTAATGAACACATTCGGAGTCGGAGTTTTAAACGTAAATGGAGCGAGGGACAGTAAGAAGAGAACATCTATTTATGAATTTAACAAGATGAAAGCTCATGATGTTCTCTTCTTACAAGAGACGCACAGCGACAGCACCAACGAGGCGGACTGGAGGAGGGAGTGGGGGGGGGAGTCCTCCTGAGCCACAACACCAACCTCAGAGGAGGAGTGGGCTTCCTCTTCTCCAAGGCCTTCAGCCCGCGGTCACTGGAGGTCAAACACATCGTGGAGGGGAGGCTGTTCTTTGTGAAAGCACGGTTCGACCTTTTTAACATTGTTTTTATTAATGTCTATGCTCCAACAACCGGGGCAGAGAGGAAGCTGTTTTTATCCAAAGTTAATGATGTTTTAAATGACTGTGCCTCGGAGGATTTTTATTCTTGGGGGGGGGTTTTAACTGCACAGAGGATGATTTTAAAGACAGAAATCACACAGAGCCACATCCAGCTCCACAGCAGGTGCTGAGGAGGCTGGTCCATTCTCATGGCCTGGTGGACGTGTGGAGAAGGATGCATCCGGACTGCCGACAGTACACATGGTCCCACGTTAGGGAGGGAAGGATCTCCTCAGCCAGGTTAGACCGTATTTATGATTTTAAGCACCATTTTAATATTTTTAAAATGTGCAGCATTATTCGGCTGGTTTTACTGATCACTCTTTGGTTTTATGTCATGTTTTATTAGGAACTTTTACCCAGAAGCGCATATTGGCATTTTAATTCAGTTTAACTTTCGATAGGAATTTTAGAGAGGTGTTGTTTTATTTTTGGGGCATTTTTAGGCTGAGGAAGAGTGATTTTAATAATCTTAGGCTGTGGTGGGACCGTGGTAATTTAGAAATTAGGCTCCTTTGTCAGCAGCACACTTTCAACGTCACTAGAGGCGTCACCAGATCTATGAAGGACCTGGAGACTGAGATAGTGGACCTAGAAAGTTTGAGCGAGTCCACAGGAGATCGAGGACATATTGAAGTCCTCAAAAGTAAAAAGGCGGCTCTCGCCGACCTGTTCAGTTAAAGTCAAGGCGCACTGGTCAGGTCGATTCCAGACCATCGCGGAGATGGATACTCCCTCTAGCTTCTTCTTGGCCTGGAGAAAAGGGGTGGGCGGGGCGAGTGATCCACTCACTGCTGACGGACGCAGGGCAGCGGTTGTGGAGCCAAGCCAGATCCGGAAGCGGCGGTGGGGTTTACTCCTCCCTTTATGCCACTGAGTATAGGGAGGAGGGAGAGTCGACGGAGGGGCTCTGTGGGGAGCTGCCTCAGGTCTCGAGGAGACTAATGAGGAGCTCGACAGACCCATAACCCCAAGAGTTGAAAGATGCCCTGCAGGAATGCAGGGGCGCGCCCAGATCGACAGCCTCCCGCTGAATTTTACAAAAATACTGGGATGTCCTCGGAGGGACATCCTAGACGTCTTCAACGAGTCTGGCCTCTGGTTCCATGCCGATGTCCTGCGGAGGCAGTGCTGACCTACTGCCAAAAAAGAAACCGCAGGACATCGGTAACTGGCGCCCTGTGCCTCTGCTGTGTGTGGATTACAAGCTTCTGTCAGGGGTGCTGGCCTCCAGGCTGAGGGGAGCTATGGAGCAGGTCCTCCATCGGGACCAGACCTACTGTGTGCCCGGCAGGTCCATGGTGGACAACGTCCACCTCATTCGAGACGTTTTGGAGGTCTCAGCTCGTTGGGTATGGATACTGGTCTGATTTCTCTAGATCAGGAAAAGGCTTTTGACGCGTTGAACCACGGCTTCCTCTGGAAAGTTCTGGGGAAGTTTGGGTTCAGCGCTGGCTTCATAGCTAAGATCAAGGTGTTGTACAGTAATGTTGAGAGTGTGCTGAAGATAAGCGGCAGGCTGTGTGCTCCTTTTAGAGTGAGTAGAGGGTCCGGCAGGGCTGTGCTCTGTCCGGGATGCTCCACTCTCCCTCACCCCTCCTCATTAAAATACGCTCTAGCCTGCATGGTTTGGTTTTACCTGGTTTAATAAGAAAGTGATTTTATCGGCGTATGCCCGGCGTCGTGTTTTTATTAAAGACCAAAGAGATGTAGACCTTTTAAATCAAATTGTACAGGATTTTAGCACAGCATCGTCAGCGGTGAACTGGAAAAGCGAAGCCCTCGCTGTGGGGGAATGGTGGCGTAAGCCCTCGGTTCTTCCACAAATGCTCATATGGAAAAAGGACGGTTTTAAATATTTAGGGATATACCTGGGGAAGCCGAGCATGGTCCAGAAGAACTGGGAGGGCGTCACAGAGAAGATAGAGGAAACTTTCCAAGTGGAAGTGGCTGCTCCCCAGATGTCTTTTAAAGGTAGAGTACTGGTTTTAAACAATCTTATTGCATCGCAACTGTGGCACAGGTTGACATGTTTAGACCCTCCCTCGGGTTTCTTAGCCAACATACAAAAAAAAATGGTGGATCTTTTTGGGAGGGTCTACACTGGGTGCCACAGGGGTGCTGTTTTAACCAGAGAGGGAGGGGACAGGGCCTTGTCCACCTGGCCAGCCGGACCCACTTTTAGATTACAGTTTGTTCAGAAGTTTTTAACGAGTCCGGGGTTTTTAGTGTGGCGAGACGTGGCCAGCTGCATCCTCAGACGTGCTGACAACCTGGGGCTGGATACTGCTCTGTTTTTAATAGACCCCAGCTTTTTAAAACTAAGTGGGCTGCCTCCTTTTTATCAGTCGTGGGCCCTTTTTAAACATGAAAGGTGCCCACAGTCTGACTCTGTTCTGGTTGTTGAGAGAACCATTAATTCACGGGGCAAAACTAGACATTAGCAGCGTCACCCTGGGCTAGCAGGCGCTGCTGCGAACAAACTCTTTGCCTGCAGCAGTTGGTGGATGCAGTGGGGCCGGCTGGCGACCCCGGCCCTGGGCTCCCTGCTGGTGATGCATTCCGACCGGGTGGCGAGGCTCCTGGGCTGTGGAGGCAGAGGCTGACCGGGTTGGAGAGGAGCCTCCTCAACGACTACAGCCAGCAGAGGACAGAGCCGGACCCTGCAGACCCCTTCCCAGGCATCTCCCTCAGCCCGGGGCTAGGGGGACTCACCGGCCCCCTGCTAAGGACAACCCACCCAGAAAACTGCGCACTGAACAAGGCAGACAAGAAGACTTTGTATTTTAACCTCGTGAAGAGCATCAACAGGTCCAGACTGTGCAACAGACCGCCCACTGTGTGGTCAGAGAGACTTGGGCATGGAGGCCCTGGCCCGCAGTGGGGGGTCCTATACAAGCCTCCCCTGAAGAAAAGGACCGCTGACCTCCAGTGGCGGATTTTACCGGTGCTGTCGCGTCCAACGCTTTTATCTCAGTCATTAATCCCGCTGTCCTGAGCCAGTGCCCCTTCTGTGACCTCCGGGAGACTATTTACCATGTTTTTAACGAGTGTAAGAGACTTTTGAGTCTCTTCGCTCTTTTAACATTGGTTTTTAGTCTTTTTAATGTGGAGAACAGAGAGGGGCAGGAGGCCGGGGCAGTGTGGCTCTGTAACATCAGAGCCAGACTCTGGCTGGAGTTCAGGTTTTATGAACACATTGGAGACCTGGATGCTTTTAAACAACGCTGGTGTTTTAACGGTATTGTTTGTTCTGTGGTGGAGGAGGAGCTGGTGTTTGCACCACTTTTTATTAGGTAAAACATGTTTTATTTTTTTAAAATGTTTTTTTTGGTTTGCTTTTATTTTAAACAACCCGATTTTTTAAAAACACTTCATTTTTAAAGAAACGGTGTAATGGCTAAGAAAATGTAAATAAAGTGTTTTTCAAAAATCCCCCCAAAAAATCTCTCTCTCTCTCTCTCCCCCCCCCCTCTCTCTCTCTCTCCCTCCCTCTCTCTCTCTCTCTCGCTCTCCACACCTTTCTTTTTGTGTGTGTTTCTGTTCGGAATCTGGTCTCGCGATATTTTTAGTAAGGTTTCGGAAAAGATCGTGAAATTACTAAGTTCAGGAAAATATCCCGAAATAATTTCTGTGTCTCTGTGTGTCTCTCTGTGTGTGTGTCTCTGTGTGTGTGTGTCTCTGTGTGTGTCTGTGTGTGTCTCTTGGTGTGTGTCTCTGTGTGTGTGTGTGTCTCTGTGTGTGTGTCTCTGTGTGTGTGTGTGTGTGAGTGAGTGTGTGTGTGTGTGTGTGTGTGTGTGTGTGTGTGTGTGTGTGGGCGTAACCAGCACTGAGTGGAGTGCGTGGGCAGGACAGCGCGTCCTGTCCGTCACCTTGGAGGCCCCGCACCAATATGGTGGAGTGGTGAAGGGAAGGGGTGGTGTGTGCGTGTGTGTGTGTGTGTGTCGAGGGCATCTGGGAGCACGAGGCCTCGTATCCGAGTGCAGGGATTCCCCCGACCTCCTGTGACAATAGGGCAGGAAGGAAGGAGCTCCTGGTGGAGGAGGAGGGCCCCACGGAGCTGCGTGTTTAAGTTCAGAGTTGTTTTCATCTTCTCACTCTGAATAAATCCTTCAAGCCCAA
>NC_079396.1:28239719-28252219 GCF_029220125.1 Pseudoliparis swirei
GGGAGGGGGGGCATTCTCTCAAATGGGTTTTTATCGTCTTCAATTTGGAGAAAGAAAAGCTGATAAAAAGCTTCATGATGCTTTAATGTGGCATCGATTTGCATTAATCTCCCTCGGTAATTATCAACTTACCCCCCCCCCCCCTCCTGGAGTGACAGAAACCGTAGATTCTGATAAGAGAGAGAATACGTGTGTGTGTGTGTGTGTGTGTGTGGGTATCTTCCACTCTCCATCTCCCCATTTTTCTATTTCCATATCTCATCCCTCTGTCTTTCATTGGGAGAGAGGAGGCGTGGAGCGAGTGATGGCGGGCGGCGGCGGGAAGGAGAGAGGGAACAGAAAAAAAGAAAAAAAAACTAAATCAAAGCACTCAATTATAGGGCGGCAGTAATTATGGAGCCCTTGAATTGAAGTGCTCTCCAAGGAGAGATGGATAGATATATGGATGATGCACGGGGGGGGGGGAGGGGGGGGGGCATGTAGGTAAATAAATGAATACGCCACGCAGAAATACAATGTGGCCTCCGGGCCCGGGGCGACAATAAATACACGTATTAATCGATAGGTCGCAAACCATCGCGGTGCAATTATAAGGGGTATCGAGTGGGGGGGGAGGGGGAGGGGGGGGGGGGTCCTGGCCCCTCGTACACGAGGAGGAGGTCCATAAAGGGACTCCGGGTCTCCGTGGGCCCGTTGCATGCTCACTGGGACTGGATGAGTTCATTCAGAAGATTAGACACGCCCCTTCCTGTTGACCCGTTTAGGCTCCGCCCACAACGTGTTTCACATCCTGAAAACAAACATTGAGATCCAGGTACGTGTGGAACATGAGGCAAAGTGGTGGCTTCATTTGGCCTGCAGAGCTTTTGTTTGTTTAGTTTGTTTGTGAACAACAACAACAACAACAACAACACCTTAAAGAACCTTAAAACATGGTTCTTCAAGGCACCTTTTCTGGTTCCTCAAAGAACCTTTCAAACCAGGGTTCTTTAAAGAACCTTGTCCTTAAATTGTTCTTAAAGAACCTTACAAAAGATTGTTCTTTGAGGCACCATTTCCAAACTGGTTCTGCAGTAGGCGATGGCTCTTCGTAGAACCACAAAGCCTTTTAAAGAACCCTTGAAGAACCTTCATGTGTGTGTGTGCCGGTGCGTTCAGGTGTCTTAACTGCGGCCCGTCCTCGTGGAACACACGCGGGGAACGTTTCTCCCCGGTTCTCACGGCAGCTCATCGGTCCGGAGGTGAGATTCACTCAGACGTTCCTCTCCTCTGGCGGGGAACCGAACCGGCAGAACCCGACAGGCAGAACCTCGAGGTCCTCTGATTGTGAAGAGACGTCCAGAGCGCCGCTCCTCTCCTTCAGCAAGGTCCACTCGGGCATCCGAAGCTCCGGAGAACGTCACGCCCATCGGGGTCAGAGGTCGGCGTGTTCTGGACCGGTTTATACAAAGAGATCCGAGGAAATGGAAATTTGTATTTATTTTTCCTCCAGACACCCAAAAAAAAGCAGTTAAGTTATTTTATTTTCCAGCAAAACTCTCGTTTGTTTCCTAGAAGATGGTCTCTCTCTCTCTCTCTCTGTCTCTCTCTCTCTCTCTCCCTCTCTCTCTCTCTCTTCCCGCTGCCGATGCCTCACCGGGCTCGGTGCGAGGCGGAATGTTTGCCCCGGTTCCCCCCCCGCTGCTTACGAGGAGACACGGGATGAAGATTGCCGGTGACTCCTCGTGCAGCGTGGAGGAATTGGCTCGGGCAGTCGGGAAGAAGGTCGGGTTCAGCAGCGTGAAGTCCGCCGGCAAGATGAACGGCTCGGTCGTGATCTTCCTGGATCAGGTGGGGAAGGTGAGCCGAGTGGTAGAGGAGGGTCTCGGTGGGAGATTTGTTTGTGCAGGTGTTTCCGCTGGATCAGCCGTCCACCAGAGTCCTCGTGTCAAACGTCCCTCCGCTCATCTCCGATGAGTTTCTCAGCAGAGAGCTCTCCCGGCACGGAAAGCTGGTCTCCCGATGAGAGATTTCATCGGGGTTCAAGGAGAGCTCGATGAAGCATATCATGAGTTACCGTAGATCGGTTTATATGATACTCAACGACCAGAGCGCGGAGTTAAACCTGCGCTTCAGCGTCAGAGTAGATGATGTTAACTATAACGTCTACGCGTCTTCATCGGCGATGAAGTGCTTTCATTGCGGGGAGGAGGGGTACACCGCGAGGGTCTGCTCGAAGCGCGGCGACCCGGCGTCAGCTGGTCCGGGCGTCACGTCGCGCCGCGCTGGGCCGGCTTGGGGCTCGCGACCGTGGCAGCTGCCGCTGCTGCGGCGGCGGGGCTCGCGACCGCGGCGTCTCTGAGAGAAGGCGCCGCCGGCGCGGCGACCGGCGCGGCAGCTGCGGCGGCGGCTCCGATTCCAGCGGAGAGCGCGGCGAGCGGCGTCACTACTGCTGTACCCGACACACATGTGGTGGGTATGAATGAGAGCGTAAGTGATGGTGGTGATGGTGGTGACGGGGCTAAAGCTGCCAAGGGCAGTGGGGGGGAGGAGGTGGGTGAGCTGGGAAATAATGAGGATAAAGAAAAGGAAGAAGGAAATGAAAAAAAGGGGGAAAAAAATAATAAGAAGAAGAAAAACCAAAAAAATGGGGGTGATTGTGGCAAGGGTGGTGGTGAGGGTGGAGATGGTGGCAAAGGTGGGGAAACTGCCCAGAGCAGTGGGGGGAGGCTGTGGGTGAGGTGAGAAGTGATGAGGATAAAGGAGGGGAAAGTAAGAAAAACAAGAGGAATGTTGCTGATGGGGCTACGGCTGGCATGGGTGGTGGTGATGGTGGCAAAGGTGTTGAAATCACCCAGAGCAGTGGGGGGGAGGCTGTGGTTGAGGTAGGAAGTGATGACGAAGGAAAAAAGGAGGAAGAAAAGGGAAGGAAGAACAAAGAGAATGCTGGGGGGAAGCCCATGGAGCTGGTAGGACAGGTGGGTGGAGTTGAAGGGGCGGAGGAAGAAGGTGTAGGTGAGGAGGGGGCGGAGCAGGTAGAGATGGACGAGGAGGAAGCAGGGGGGCAGAAAGAGGCCTCAAAAAGAAAGAAGAGTGGCCAGAGCGCCGGCAGCGAGGCCAAAGCCAGCAGGGTGGAGGTGAGGAGGAGGAGTCAGGGGGCGGGGCCGGTGGAGGACAGCAGTGATGAGGAGGGTTCAGAGGACAGCGACTCTCCTCTGGTTTTAACTAACAGTCAAACACAAAAACTTCACACAGCTGATGAAATAAGCCTGTTTTTACATAGAACAAAAAACTAAAGAAAAGTGGAGGTCAGGGATCACTTCCCTGACCTCGTGACCTTTGTACAGTCGTGCCGCTATCATATGAAAAAGAAAAAGTTTGAAAAGCAAGAGGTTTTTAGGATTAAAAAGATTTTACTCAAAGTGAAGGAGTGCATCCAGCAGGGGGAGGTGGAGAGCTCCAATGTGTGTTTTTTTAAACTTGTTGGGTTTAAGTTTTATTTGTTTTTTAAACTCTTTTCTTTTAATGAACACATTCAGAGTCGGAGTTTTAAACGTAAATGGAGCAAGGGACAGTAAGAAGAGAACATCAATTTATGAATTTAACAAGATGAAAGCTAATGATGTTCTCTTCTTACAAGAGACGCACAGCGACAGCACCAACGAGGCGGACTGGAGGAGGGAGTGGGGGGGGGAAGTCCTCCTGAGCCACAACACCAACCTCAGCGGAGGAGTGGGCTTCCTCTTCTCCAGGGCCTTCAGCCCTCGGTCACTGGAGGTCAAACACATCGTGGAGGGGAGGCTGTTCTTTGTGAAAGCACGGTTCGACCTTTTTAACGTGGTTTTTATAAATGTGTATGCTCCAACAACCGGGACAGAGAGGAAGCTGTTTTTATCCAAAGTTAATGATGTTTTAAATGACTGTGCCTCGGAGGATTTTTTATTCTTGGGGGGGGATTTTAACTGCACAGAGGATGATTTTAAAGACAGAAATCACACAGAGCCACATCCAGCTTCACAGCAGGTGCTGAGGAGGCTGGTCCATTCTCATGGCCTGGTGGACGTGTGGAGAAGGATGCATCCGGACTGCCGACAGTACACATGGTCCCACGTTAGGGAGGGAAGGATCTCCTCAGCCAGGTTAGACCGTATTTATGTTTTTAAGCACCATTTTAATATTTTTAAAATGTGCAGCATTGTTCCGGCTGGTTTTACTGATCACTCTTTGGTTTTATGTCATGTTTTTATTAGGAACTTTTTACCCAGAAGCGCGTATTGGCATTTTAATTCAGTTTTAACTTTCGATAGGAATTTTAGAGAGGTGTTGTTTTATTTTTGGGGCATTTTTAGGCTGAGGAAGAGTGATTTTAATAATCTTAGGCTGTGGTGGGACCGTGGTAATTTAGAAATTAGGCTCCTTTGTCAGCAGCACACTTTCAACGTCACTAGAGACGTCACCAGATCTATGAAGGACCTGGAGACTGAGATAGTGGACCTAGAAAGTTTGAGCGAGTCCACAGGAGATCGAGGACATATTGAAGTCCTCAAAAGTAAAAAGGCGGCTCTCGCCGACCTGTTCGAAGTTAAAGTCCAAGACGCACTGGTCAGGTCCCGATTCCAGACCATCGCGGAGATGGACACTCCCTCTAGCTTCTTCTTCGGCCTGAAGAAGAGGAGTGAGCAGGGGCGAGTGATCCACTCACTGCTGACGGACGCAGGGCAGCCGGTTGTGGAACCAAGCCAGATCCGGAAGCGAGCGGTGGGGTTTTACTCCTCCCTTTATGCCAATGAGTATAGGGAGGAGGGAGAGTCGACGGAGGGGCTCTGTGGGGAGCTGCCTCAGGTCTCCGAGGAGACTAATGAGGAGCTCGACAGACCCATAACCCCCCAAGAGCTGAAAGCTGCCCTGCAGGGAATGCAGGGAGGGCGCGCCCCCGGTATCGACGGCCTCCCCGCTGAATTTGACAAAAAAATACTGGGATGTCCTCGGAGGGGACATCCTAGATGTCTTCAACGAGAGTCTGGCCTCTGGTTCCATGCCGATGTCCTGCCGGAGGGCAGTGCAAACGCTACTGCCTAAAAAAGGAAACCCGCAGGATATCGGTAACTGGCGCCCTGTGTCTCTGCTGTGTGTGGATTACAAGCTTCTGTCCAGGGTCCTGGCCTCCAGGCTGAGGGGAGCTATGGAGCAGGTCCTCCATCGGGACCAGACCTACTGTGTGCCCGGCAGGTCCATGGTGGACAACGTCCACCTCATTCGGGACGTTTTGGAGGTCTCCAGCTCGTTGGGTATGGACACTGATCTGATTTCTCTAGATCAGGAAAAGGCTTTTGACCGCGTTGAACACGGCTTCCTCTGGAAAGTTCTGGGGAAGTTTGGGTTCAGCGCTGGCTTCATAGCTAAGATCAAGGTGTTGTACAGTAATGTTGAGAGTGTGCTGAAGATAAGCGGCAGGCTGTGTGCTCCTTTTAGAGTGAGTAGAGGGGTCCGGCAGGGCTGTGCTCTGTCCGGGATGCTCTCGCACTCTCCTCGACCCCTCCTCATTAAAATACGCTCTAGCCTGCATGGTTTAGTTTTACCTGGTTTTAATGGAAGAATGATTTTATCGGCATATGCCGACGACGTCGTTGTTTTTATTAAAAGCCAAAAAGATGTAAACCTTTTAAATCAAATAGTACATGATTTTAGCACGGCATCATCAGCGAGGGTGAACTGGAAGAAAAGCGAAGCCCTCGCTGTGGGGGAGTGGCGTGGCGGCCTCCCGGTTCTTCCACAAAAGCTCATATGGAAAAAGGACGGTTTAAAATATTTAGGGATTTACCTCGGAGGAAAAAACATCGTCCAGAAGAACTGGGAGGTCGTCACAGAGAAGATAGAGGGGAAACTTTCCAAGTGGAAGTGGCTGCTCCCCCAGATGTCTTTTAAAGGTAGAGTACTGGTTTTAAACAATCTTATTGCATCCCAACTGTGGCACAGGTTGACCGTTTTAGACCCTCCCTCGGGCTTCTTAGCCAACATACAAAGGAAAATGGTGGATTTTTTTGGGAGGGTCTACACTGGGTGCCACAGGGGGTGCTGTTTTTAACCAGAGAGGAGGGGGGACAGGGCCTTGTCTACCTGGCCAGCCGGACGGCCACTTTTAGATTACAGTTTGTTCAGAAGTTTTTAACAAGTCCGGGGTTTTTAGTGTGGCGAGACGTGGCCAGCTGCATCCTCAGACGTGCTGACAACCTGGGGCTGGATACTGCTCTGTTTTTAATAGACTCCAGTTTTTTTAAATTAAGTGGGCTGCCTCCTTTTTATCAGGGTGTTTTTAAGTCGTGTGCCCTTTTTAAGCACGAAAGGTGCCCACAGTCTGACTCTCAAGTCAAGTCAAGTCTTTTATTGTCAGATACACAGAATGACACAGGGTCAGACTGGGCACTGAAATTCTTAGGACAAGGCACCACACAACTATCATAGCCGAACATAATATAACATGACATACACACTGTACAAGAACTCTGAACATAATACTAACATATAATACACATAATAACTAAACTACAGACAAATGGGAGTAGCAGGTAGTGAAAGCAGGTTGTGCAATAGAAAGTGTAAGTATAAGTACAAGGCTGAAAGTGACAGTGTATGTAAAGTGACGAGTGTAAAGTGTCGAGTGCAAAAGTGTCGATCGTGTGTCAGTGTCCATTGAGCAGCCTGATGGCTCTCGGGAAGAAACTGTTCTCCAGTCTCTGTGTGCGAGACCGGATGCTACGGTACCGCCTTCCAGAAGGCAGCGGGGTGACCAGTCTGAAGGCTGATGATGGCAGTCCTTTAGGATCCTGCCAGTCTTCCTGAGGCATCATGTGGTCTGTGTCCTGCAGGGCTGGGAGCTCCCTACCGATGATGAACTCCGCAGTCCTGACCACACGACGTAGGGCCTTGCGGTCCTTGGCTGTGCAGCTCCCATACCACACTGTGATGCAGTCAGGATGCTTTCTATTGGGCATCTGGAGACATTGGTGAGGATGACTGAATCCATGCCAAACTTCTTCAGTCTCCTCAGGAAGAAGAGGCGCTTCCGGGCCGCTTTGACCACCTTGTCTGTGTGAGCAGACCAGGTGAGGTCGTTGCTGATGTTGACCCCGAGGAACCTGAAGCAGCTGACCATTTCCACTGCAGAACCGTTGATATGCAGGGGTGCGTGCTCCTCCACCTGCCGTCTCCTAAAGTCCACAATCATCTCCTTTGTCTTGCTGATGTTGAGAGAGAGGCTATTATCCTGACACCATGTAGTCAGGGTAGCAACCTCCCTGTAGGCTGACTCATCATTGCCAGTGATGAGGCCCACAATGGTTGTGTCATCAGCAAACTTGACAATGAGGTTGGAGCTGTGCGTAGCTACACAGTCATGTGTGAACAAGGAGAACAGGAGGGGGCTGAGCACACAGCCCTGGGGGGTGCCTGTGTTGGTGATTATTGTAGATGAGGTGCGGTCACCGATTCTCACCACCTGTGGCCTCCCCGTCAGGAAGTCGAAGACCCATTTGCATAGGGAGGTGCTTAGTCCCAGGTCCACGAGCTTGAGACGAGTCTGGAGCGGATGATGGTATTGAATGCTGAACTGTAGTCAATGAACAGCATTCTCACATATGTATTCCCTTTGTCCAGGTGGGTGAGGGCGGTGTGCGTGGTCAGGGCTATGGCATCGTCTGTAGACCGGTTGGACCAGTATGCAAACTGCATCGGGTCCAGGGTGGGAGGCAGCAAGGAGCAGATGAATGATTTGACCAGCCGCTCAAAGCACTTCATGATCACAGAGGTCAGTGCTACGGGCGGTAGTCATTCAAGCAGGTGGCCTTGGTGATCTTGGGCACAGGGACGATGGTGGTCCGTTTGAAGCATGTGGGAGTACAGACAGGCTGAGGAGAGGTTGAAGATGTCGCTGATGACCCCGCTAGCTGGTCAGCGCAACCCCTGAGGGCCCTACCTGATATGCCATCCGGGCCAGGTGCCTTGCGAGGTTGATCTTATTGAAGCAGCGCCTCACCTCTGCTACAGTTATAGTAGGCACACCACTGGTTGGGCCCTCAGGTAGCTCCGCTGCAGCGGAGTCACTGTCCCTCTCAAAACGAGCGAAAAAGCATTCAGCGTCTGGAAGAAGGACAGAGGACTGGGTCTCACTGCAGCCCCTCCCCTTGTAGTCTGTAATGGCTCTTAATCCACTCCACATGCGCCTGGGGTCAGAGCCATGGTAGCTAGACTCCACCTTGCTCCTGTATGTCCTCTTTGCAGCTTTGATGGCCCTCAAAAGGTCGTATCTGGACTTCCTGTACTGATCAGGATCCCCGGAGTTAAAGGCAGCAGACCGGGCTCTAAGGTGGGTCCGGACCGCGGCGTCAACCCAGGGCTTCTGATTAGGGAAAGACCGGACAGTCTTCTTCGGGACGATGTCCTCAATGCAATATTGGATGTAACTGGAAACAGTGTCTGTATACTCATTAATGTCCCCATCTGCTGCTTCCCGAAACATCAGCCAGTCAGTGTTGTCAAAACAGTCCTGGAGAGTCGCCACACCCTCGTCACTCCATTGATGGACTGTCCTCTCAGCCGGTCTGACCTGTTTTAGCTTTTGTCTATATGCGGGGAGCAGAAGAATGGAGGTGTGATCAGCTTTACCAAAAGCAGGGCGTGGGAGGGCTTTGTAACTGTCCCGGAATGTCGTATAACAATGGTCCGGGACAGTTACAAAGCCCTCCCACGCCCTGCTTTTGGTAAAGCTGTTCTGGTTGTTGAGAGAACCATTAATTTATAATGCAAAACTGGACATTAGCAGCAGCGTCACCCCTGGACTAACGGGGGCGCTGCTGCGAACAAAGACCCTTTCCCTGCAGCAGTTGGTGGATGCAGTGGGGCCGACGCTGAGCAACCCCCCGGCCCTGGGCTCCCTGCTGGGGATGCATTCCGACCGGGTGGCGAGGAGGCTCCTGGAGCTGTGGAGGCAGAGGCTGACCGGGTTGGAGAGGAGCCTCCTCAACGACTACAGCCAGCAGAGAGCAGAGCCGGACCCTGCAGACCCCTTCCCAGACATCTCCCTCAGCCCGGGGCTAGGGGGACTCACCGGCCCCCTGCTCAGGACAACCCACCCAGAAAACTGCACACTGAACAAAGCAGACAAGAAGACTTTGTATTTTAACCTCGTGAAGAGCATCAACAGGTCCAGACTGTGCAACAGACCGCCCACTGTGTGGTCAGAGAGACTTGGGCATGGAGGCCCTGGCCCGCAGTGGGGGGTCCTATACAAGCCTCCCCTGAAGAAAAGGACCGCTGACCTCCAGTGGCGGATTTTACACGGTGCTGTCGCGTCCAATGCTTTTATTTCAGTAATCAATCCCGCTGTCCTGAGCCAGTGCCCCTTCTGTGACCTCCGGGAGACTATGTAAGAGACTTTTGAGTTTCTTCGCTCTTTTAACATTGGTTTTTAGTCTTTTTAATGTGGCTTTTACAGAGAAGCTTTTTATCATGGGAGCTGCCTACAAAAAAACGGAAAAAGAAAAGTTGCAGCTCCTTAATTTTTTATTCGGCGAAGCCAAAATGGCCATTTATTTAACAAGGAAGTCCTGGGTGGAAAACAGAGAGGGACAGGAGGCCAGGGAAGTGTGGCTCTGTAACATCAGAGCCAGACTCTGGCTGGAGTTCAGGTTTTATAAACACATTGGAGACCTGGATGCTTTTAAACAACGCTGGTGTTTTAAAGATATTGTTTGTTTTGTGGTGGAGGAGGAGCTGGAGTTTGCACCACTTTGTATTAGGTAAAACATGTTTTTCTGTTTTTTAAAATGTTTTTTGTTTTGTTTGTTTGCTTTTATTTTAAACAACCTGATTTTCAAAAACACTTCATTTTTAAAGAAACGTAATAGTTAAAAAAATGTAAATAAAGTGTTTTTCAAAAATCTAAAAAAATCTCCCTCTCTCTCCCTCTCTCCCTCTCTCTCTCCCTCCCTCCCCCCTCTCTCTCCCTCTCTCTCTCCCTCTGCCAGCCGGCCCAGTAGAAGACATGACGCCTATCCTAAATACAGACTGATTGATCGTGTGACCGATTGATTGATTGGCGTCTAAGACTGCAAACGGTAATGATTAGCTTCATGACCTCCTGTCTCTCTCTTTCTGTCTCTCTCTCTCTGTCTCTCTCTCTCTGTCTGTCCTTCCTCATCCTCTCTTATTGTCTACGTGTGTTCCTGAAGGACGAGAACTACTTAAAAAAATCTTGTCTCCATCTCTCTCTCTCTCTCCCTCCCTCTCTCTCTCCCTCCCTCTCTCTCTCTCTGTCTTTTGATTCCGTTCTCTGTAAAACATTTCATATTATAACCCCCCCCCCTCGCAGCACCTCTTCATATCTCTATAGGTCCATCAAACTCACCACATATCTGTCATATTTATTCAATTTCTTCCCATTTCTCCCAGTCTTGCTCCTTCCCCCCCTTTCTTTTCTTTTTCCCTCCCTCCCTCCCTCCACTCCCCCCCTCCCTTCCTTTTTTATCCTCCCTTTCTTTTTTATCTTCCCTTTCTTTTTTATCCTCCCTTTCTTTCTTCCCTTCACTCTTCGCCTGCAGCTGAGCGCTTAACGTGCATCATTCAGCGGAAACACGAGAGCAGTGATTTGATTGGTTCTCAGCCGCCGCTCCGCGGGCCTTTGATCAGAACCGGAGCCACTCCGCTCTTCCTCACCGCTGTTCTTCACAGTCTTCCTCCTCGCGGTCCAACGGGCCCGGAGGCTTCGGGCCCGCGGGCCTCGGGCCGACGACTGTTCTATGTTTTCATTTCATCCTGAACCTGAACCAGGACCAGTTAGTCCTGGTCCTCTCTAGACCTCCATCAGTACCAGACCATCAGAGAGAAGGTGGTCTGGTTCTATAGAGTTCTTCTTAAACCACCGGGTCGGGTTCTGGTGAGACCAGATGACATCATGCAGGTTCACCAGAACCTCCTCCAGCTCAGATCCAGCAGAGACCAGTCCACCGTGGAGAGACCCAGATCCACTAGAGGCCAGTCCACCGTGGAGAGACCCAGATCCACTAGAGACCAGTCCATCGTGGAGAGACCCAGAACCACTAGAGACCAGTCCACCGTGGAGAGACCCAGATCCACTAGAGACCAGTCCACCGTGGAGAGACCCAGAACCAGCAGAGACCAGTCCACCGTGGAGAGACCCAGATCCACTAGAGACCAGTCCACCGTGGAGAGACCCAGATCCACTAGAGACCAGTCCACCGTGGAGAGACCCAGAACCACTAGAGACCAGTCCACCGTGGAGAGACCCAGATCCACTAGAGACCAGTCCACCGTGGAGAGACCCAGAACCAGCAGAGACCAGTCCACCGTGGAGAGACCCAGAACCAGCAGAGACCAGTCCACCGTGGAGAGACCCAGAACCAGCAGAGACCAGTCCACCGTGGAGAGACCCAGAACCAGCAGAGACCAGTCCACCGTGGAGAGACCCAGATCCTCCTCCTCCTCCTCCTCATCCCTCCTCCTCCTCCTCCTCCTCCTCCTCCTCCTCCTCCTCTCTGGGAACCAGGCCTTATTGCTGGACCATGCAGTCTAAAGGGACCCTGGTGCTCAGCGACACTACCACTTTAGTCCACAGGGGGCGCCAGAGCCAACAGGACGTGACGTCGCTCTAACGAGCGGAAAAACAAACACGATTTAAAATATTGATCCCAACGCCGATCGATCACGGCGACTAATCACGGCCGAGAGAGAGAGATAGAGAGAGAGAGAGAGAGAGAGAGAGAGAGTGAGAGTGGAGAGAGAGAGAGAGGGGGAGGGAGGGAGAGAGAGAGAGAGAGAGGGGGAGAGAGGGAGGGAGAGAGGAACTGGCAAGTTCATTAATAAGTCAGCGATGCAAACAATAAAAGGTGGGGGCGTTGAGGTCACCGGGGTCACACCCCTGTACTTTTTCTCAGGCCCTGACATTGACCTTCGAGGTCGCCCGCGACAATAGAGGGGAGATGGCGTGCGCCGCCGAGAGGCTCGCACCTCTAGATTGATGCGTTGCGGTGAATGGAGAGAACAATGGAGCGGGGGATGAAACGGAAGAGAGAGAAAACAAATCGAGGAAGTTCCCTGAGAAAATAAAACGCTGAGGATCCAGATGACGAGAATCAAAAAAACAATAGACTGGCCTCTTCCTCTTTTTTCAGCCTCCTCTGCCTCAGCAGAGCGCCGCGGGCTCCGGGGCCCTGAACGCCTCGCTCCTCAGTAATTGGCTGCTGGTACTTAAGGCCAGCAGCTTTTAATAAGCAATAGAGGCAGCAGCCAGACTGACAATAACTGCTGCCAGACATCAATTATTGGAGACGTATCCATCACTCGCTGACTTATATGTGACCCCAGGCACCTGCCAACTGAGGTATTGACTGCCCCCCCCCCCCCCCCACTGCCCAGTGCAAGTGACAAGTTCCATTTGCAATCACATTTATTAAACGGCTGTTAGAAGGAGAGACGATCTGGGCCTCGAGGATCTGAGAGGAGGGACG